>NW_016804150.1:2517877-2532221 GCF_001698545.2 Rhinopithecus bieti
ACATCTCTATAAGAAGAACTACACAACACTCCTAAAAAAAAAAAAAAAAAAAAAAAAAAAAAAATAAATAAATAAATAAATAAATAAATAAATAAATTTCTACTTCAAATTAGGATTGATCTGAAAACTGGGGCAGAATACCTATACTTGAAGGGAAATAAGTTTATTAGTGGAACACAGGATTTGGAAGATAATGGTGTTTACTGGAGTGAAAGAACAATAAGATGAGGGCTCATATTCAGGGTTTGCAGTGAGAATCCAATGGGGTAATATTTGTAAGAGTACTTTCTTAAGTATGAATCACTTTAATAAGTTTATTAATACCTTATTGCCGTAATATTTCTATTGACTCTAGTTACTAAGGTCAATACATTTAATGAATAAGAATGCATATGCATGAGTACGGGGTGCACACAAACTATAGAAATGCGAGTTTTACTTTGATAGCGCATCTTTATTTTCCTCCAATCCTAATTGGAAAATGCCAAATTGGTATCTCAGGTCTATACCCATTAACATCTTACTACTTATAAAATTGTGAATGATTTGCAATCCCCTAGTATTTCTATTAGGGTTTTGCTAGCCTTACTGGAAATTCTCACAAACAGTACTTCTGATTTTCCAGTCCTCTTCTTTTTTTATTTTTTTTCTAATTACAGATGCTCAACTTATAATGGGGTTACCTCCAGAAAGCCCATTGTAAACTGAAAATATCAGAAACAAAAAAAAAGCATTTAATGCCTTGATAACCCCATCCTAAACTTGAAAACCTTTGAGTTGAACCATCATAAGTCTGGGACCATGTGTGTATGCTTTGTTTTGTGCTTTTGCAACACTATGCTACTGCATGTTTTGCTCCTGTTCTAAGGTTTTCTTCTCTGATTCTTTCATTGTCTTGGTCTACTTTGGCTGCCATAACAAAGTACCTGAGACTGGGTAGTTTATAAGAACAAACATTTAATTCTTTCAGTTACAGAGGCTTGGAAGTCCAAAATCAAGGCATTAGCATGATTGGTATCCAGTGAAGACTGCCCCCGGCTTCCAAGGTGGCAATTGGTTGTTGTGTCTTCACATGGCAGAGGGGTGAATGCCCTGTCCTCATGTGGCAGAAAGTGGAAGGGCAAAAAACATGACTTGTTTCTTTTAGCCTTTTAAAAAGGCATGAATCTCATTTAAGAGGATGGAACTCCCATGACCTAATTGCTTCCCAAAGGCCCCACCTTTCAATTCTAACACCTGGGGTTTAAGTTTTAACATATAAACATTGGAGGGATTCATACATTCAGACAATAGCATTCCATTCAGGGCCTAAGCCTCTCTGAGGCATCCTTTGAAATTGCAGTGGAGGTAGCCATGCCTGCACAGCTCTTATATCCTGCAGAGTCAGCACCTCAAGGATGTCACCAAGGTTTATTACTTGTGTCTTCTAGAGGAGTGGCCCAAGTTGCACGGGGCACACTTAAACCAAAGCTGGTGGGTGGCCAAGGAGCTCTGCACCAGAATGCAGGGAGCAGAGCCTTGAGGTAAAACTGGGCATCTGGCCTTGAGATCCCACAGATGCCCTGGACCCCTCCCTTGAAACAATTTTGCCCTCAAGTCCCTGGCAGTCTGGGCCTATGATGGAAGTGGCAGCCTCAAATATCTCCAAAATGCCTTAGGGTCATTCTTCCATTGTCTTGGTAAATATCATCTGTCTTCCTTCCACCTAGAATGATCTCCTTATCAAATAGACTCTTGGCCATTCCCTCACTGTTCTCTCCTAAACATGCCTTTTCTTTCTTTTTTAAAAACATGGCCAAACTGATAATTTTCCAAATTTCTAAGTTCTGCTTGTCTTTTGATTACACATTCTATCCTTATTTTGCTTTTCTCTTTTTGTATTTTACTACTGGCAGTCAGGAGAAGTCATGTCACACCTTCAACACTTTGCTTAGAGATTTTTTCTGCTAAATATCCTAGTTTATCATCATTAACTTCTGATTTACATGAAACAATAAAACATGGACACGATTGAGTCAAGTTCTTTGCCACTTTATAACAAGGATGGCCTTTCCTCCCATTTTCAATACCTTATTTCTCATTTTCATCTAGGATCTCATCAGAATTGCCTTGACCATCTATATTTCTATCAACATTCTTATCAAGAGCATCTAAGTAATCTCTAAGAAAATTGAAGCTTTCTTTACAGCTCTCTTCTTTTTCTGAGCTCACACCAGATTAGCCTCTATAGTCCAGCCGCTATCCATTACCCAATTCTAAAGCTGTGTCCACATTTTTAGGTATTTGTTATAACAGCAACCACGTTCAGTGTTGACTGATTTCTGTCATAGTTTGCTCCTGCTGCTATAACAAAATACCTGAGACTGGGTAAATTATAAGAATAGAAACTTATTCCTTACAGTTCTGGAAGTTGGAAAGTCTAAGACCAAGGTGCTAGTACAGTTGGTGTCTGGTGAGGGTTGCTCTTTTCTTACAAGGTGGTGCTTTTATTACCTGTGGTAAAGACTTCTGCCAGACAGCAAAATAGGTGAATGCTGTGTCCTCACATGCAGGAAGCAGAAAGGCAAGAAGCCTAGTTAGTTCCCTTCTGCTGTTTTATAAGAGCATTTGGCTCATTCACTAGGGTGGAACCCTTATGATTAATCACCTCTCAAAGGCCCAACCAACATAGGAATTTTGGAGTGGCACATACATGTAAGACAGAGCACTCACTGCCCCTGCTGCTATAAGGATTTCTAATCTTTGCCTGCATATACTTCTTGGCCTTAGTTCCCCCAGTCTCTTCTGCTCTCACCATTAAAAACTCATTCCGTCCGCTCACTTTTCATGGTGCAGCTTTCACCATTTTTAGTATGACGTCCTGAATCCTAGCTACAATTACAGCCTGAGGTATGTGATGACTCTGAAATTGTTTTCCACTGTTTGCCAAGGTAGAGAAAGTTGTTTATCTGTCCCACAGCAAGGATGTAGTGAGGTGAAAATCAAGGGTTCTTACAATATTTTGAATCCCAGAACCCTTTGGGATCTAGTTAAAATTATAAACCCTCAAGAAAGAAAGTATCCATACATAAATATTATTCTGCATACAATTTTAAGAGATTCACCCCTGAAGTCATACATGTATCTGCTACTATTCTTTTGCGCAACATAGATCTACAATCTTTGCCCAAGGAGCTTGCACCTCATGTTAAGAGTTTTGTTCTGCAAAGAAAAAAGAACATAGACTTTGTAATAATCCTGAGTGCAAATCCTGATTTTGACTATGTGATTCTAAAAGAAAACAACATTTCACTGAGCTAAAGCTCCTGCTTTTGTAAAACAAGGTTAACAATATTTATATTTCTGTGTTGTTAAGGATTAAAGATAATTTGATAATATCCTGGCATAGAGAAGCTCCTCAATAAACATAATATCATAATTAAAAAAATGTATTTCATTACTTCTAGTAGAACATTAGGTCCTGCATTAAAATAACAATATTTGGTGTGTAGTGAACTACATTAAAATTGTGTTTAAGAAATTGCTGTGCCATATATTTTTCCCCCTTCAAATTTGAACTATGGGCTTGTACTAATTTTCACTGCTATGTTACTGTATTTATGTGCTGGTTATGTGAATAATTACCAGTGTTGATTCAAGCCTGTGACAAAAGTTCTTAAATTCCTTTTAGTTACAGGAAGGAGGATTTTTTGATAGAGTTTAAAGCAGATAATTTATTCAAAGTTTTTTACAGGAACAAAAACTTTGCTCCTGTAGGCTGTTAACTCTTAATTGCATCTTTATACATTGATTGGGATTTGTACAAATTTGGATTCTAAGTTTACAAACTGTCTTATGACCATTAAAAAATTTCGTGTATCATTCCTGTTTGTTAAATTGGAATCTGAAGGTTCTCAATAATTAAATAGTTGCTTACACACTTTGTACAAGTTTATCACAAACATGGAAGGAAAGGCTGAAACTTGCCCAGGTTAATGCTGCTGAGATCTCAATAATCATGTTGATAGATGCTAACATGTAAAGATGGTAATCACACACTTCCTGACTTCTGGAGAGAATACAGGAACACGAACAGAGAAGTTCACCTTTTGTCTACACTGAAACACAAGCAACATAATATCCTTTTGAGCTAAGAGGGAGAATAAAATCCCAATTTTAGTTGTTGATGACCCTGGTGTACTCGTTTTATCATTTGCTCACAAGCACCTGTTATGGGCCAGTCTCTTTGCTTGACTTTCGAGATAAAAAGATATATAACACGTGGGTCTTGCTTTCACAGGCAAAGTAGAGAGTGAATGTTTGATTCTCATTTAGAATAAGACTGCCAAGTGCAGTGGTTAAGAACACAGGCTTTACTGTCCAACAGACCTGGTCAGCATCTTGCCTCTGATATTTACTGTTATGTCAATTTAGCCACATTTTCAAAGCCCTCTGTCAATGGTATGTAACTTGCAGGATTGGTGTGCAGGAATTAAATAGCATGAAGTATGTGACATGCTTAGCAAAATGGCTAACACATACTAGTTGCTCAATAAACAATGGTTATCTTTATTGCATCTACATCATGTTAATGCCAATAACAGTGACAGCCCCTCAGTGACACCATGGAGTTTTATTTTTTTGCTGAGTGAGCACAGATACAAGTTGTTCTGGAGCGACTTTTAATCGCTAAATACTGTTAGAAACAATAACCTACTTATTTCAAACAAATAATCATTTTTTGTTAAAGAATTTCATACGGTATGCTTTACTAGCTATTTTCTGACAGTAATCTAAGGCTGAGACATTCCGATTAAAATGATCTATTGGTTTTTTTGAAACCCTCCATTAAGAACAGATACTATGAAGAAAAAATAGAAAATTAAGATTAAATAAAATCTGTATCTATGTTTTGTTATCCTAAGCTCTGAAACAAACCTGCAATTTATATTTTATTTCCAAAGTGCATCTAATTATTTGTTTCACAAAACTACTGATGTATTCATATATACATACACACATTTACAGTTACACGTGTACATATATATATGTGTATTTATCAACCAGGTGCCCAAATCTCAAGAAGATATTTTATTAGGCAACATCACATTTTCTTTTCTTCTTCTTCTTTTTTTTTTTTTTAGAGACAGAGTCTCTCTCTGTCACCCAGGTTGGTGTGCAGTGGCACGATCTCGGCTTACTGTAACCTACCCCTCCCAGGTTCAAGCAATTCTCCTGCCTCAGCCTCCAGAGTAGCTGTGACTACAGGCACACGCTGCCATGCCTGGCTAATTATTTCTGTATTTTAGTAGAGATGGGATTTCACTGTGTTTTCCAGGCTGGTCTTGAACTCCTGAGCTCAGGCATTTCAGCTGCTTCAGCCTCCCAAAGTGCTAGGATTACAGGCATGAACCACTGCGCCCGGCTACATCGCATTTTCTTGGCTAGGCATTAGCACATCTCTTTGAGAGTAACTACCCAATGTCTGCATTTTTTTCTCATTATAGGCTTTCTAACGACAGCAAATAAAAACAAAATAATCTCAAAACTGAATTTTAAAGTACTTCTTACTTCAGTTACCCATCAGGAGCCATAGAACTTAAATGAAAATAACCAAATATCCTGGTTTCAAAAAATTGTTTTTAAAAATAAAATTGTCTTATTTCCTCCTATATTTTCTTAATAAAATATTCTTCCATGACTCACAATGCATTATATAAGAACATGTCAAATGTAAGTGATCAATTCCTTATACAAACCTCAATAAATATGTACTTTTGTAGGATACCTTGTATAATAAACCTTTAAGTTCTGGAATGCGTTTGTAGACACAATTCCATTTTTCATAGACGTAATGTGATCTTTTAAAACATTATTTTAAAAGCCACAGTGCTTTTTCTTCTTCTGCCACTGACTCTAAAGTTATTGGTAATTTCTTGAATGTTTCCACGACACCTGACAAATATGGCTAAGTATTTCCATAATGTCTATCACAGTGATATCTAGGTTCTCTGAAAGAGGTATTAGACTATAAATGTAATGAATGAGGGAGAGTGCAAAGCTCATGTGATTCCACAACTCTGTTGGAGCTGTTCAAGTAGCTATGGGTTGGAGGAAACTGTATAGGGTCAGAGTGTTTGGTTTATACAATTATAATTGCCATTTGGCTGGAAAAGGGAGAGAGTTGCTACTTCACCGCTGTGGTCCCAGGACTTAGGGTATTAACATTTGTAACTTTTATAATCAGTAGTTTTAGAATTTGATTTTTCAATTTTTGAAAGTAGTAACATGAATGTATTTCTAATTCAGCCTTCCTATGAACAGGGATTCCTAATGGAGTGACAATCATGAATGTGTAATTCAAAGTTGTAATTAAGGATAAAAAAGATATGTTAAGAAACTGAGATTGTTTAGTCTAAAGGCACAGGATAGTAAAGGAAAATAATAATACCACAGTTGTGAAGTACAGTGGACTGAACATTTGTGTCCACCCAAAATCCACGTGTTGAAACCTAATCCTAATGTGATGGCATTTGGAAGCAGGGCCTTTAGGAAGTAACTAGGTCATGAGAGTGGAGCCTTCATGAATGGGATTAGTGCCTTTATAAGAAGCTGGAGAACTATCTAGCTGCCCTTTCTCCATGTGAAGATACAGCAATAAGATGGCTGTCTGCAAACCAAGAACAGGACTTCAACTATGCTGGCACCCTGATTTTGGACTTTCAACCTCCAAAATTGTGAAATATAAATGTCTGTTTTTTAAGTTTTCTAGTTTAGGATACTTTGTTATAGCAGCCCAAGCTGGCTAATACACTAAGCATAAAAATATTTAGCCTTTTGTAATTGTTCTGGTGCTTTACATTTAAGCAAGACTTTGGTTTGTCAAAATAAGCCTTGTAGTATGCTTGCCATGTTATGACCGAGGAAAAAAAAAAAAACACGTAAAATTAGACTCACAGTTTATGTCAGCACGAGGAGTTAAGCTTGATATAAAGTAGAACTTTTAACTGTGAGGTTCGTTAAGAGTTAAAATGAATTCCTAAGGGGAAATACGGAATTTTCCAAAAATATATTTAAACATTTCTTAATCTACCTGACACTTTTAAGGCTGTGTGTTAGAAAAGCAAGAAGTTGGCCAGGTGCAGTGGCTCATGCCTGTAATCCCAGCACTTTGGGAGGCTGAGGTGGGTGGATCACGAGGTCAGGAGATCAAGATCATCTTGGCCAACATGGTGAAACCCCATCTTTACCAAAAATACAAAAATTAGCCGGGTGTGGTGGCATGCGCCTGTAATTCAACTACTCAGGAGGCCGGGGCAGGAGAAGAGTTTGAATCCAGGAGGTGGAGGTTGCAGTGAGCCAAGATCACGTCACTTCCCTCCAGTCTGGCTACAGAGTGAGATTCCATCTAAAAAAAAAGCAAGAAGTTGCATAGATGATCTCTGGTCTCTTTATTTTCTATAAATTTGGCGCTTTTTAATGTATACATTTAATGTATACATTTAATGCATACATTTAATGTATACATTTAATGCATACATTTAATGTATACATTTAATGCATACATTTAATGCATACATTTGAGTTGCACAATATGAGGTTTTGATATAAATATATATAGTGAAATGATCACTACAATCAAGCAAATTATCATATATGTCACTTCAGATAGTTACCCTTTTTTGATGTGTGGTAAGAGCACTTAAACAGTACTCTTTTGGTAGATTTTCAGTATGAAATACAATAGTCCTTAACTATAGCCCTTATGCCATACAGTAGATCTTTAGACCTATTCATTCTATATAATTACAACTTTGTACCTTTTGACCTATATCTACTCATTTTTCTCCCCCCTTAACTCCTGGTAACCACCGTTCTGCTCTCTGTTTCTACATATTCAACTTACAGAATGTTAACATGTAAGTGAAATCATGCAGTATTTTTCTTTCAATGTCTGTCTTATTTCACTTATCATAATGTCCTCTAGTTTTGTCCATGTTTTTGCAAATGACAGGATCTACTTTTTAAAAGACTGAATAACATTCCATTGTGTGTGTCTGCACGTGTGTGTAGGTGTGTGTGTGTGTGATTTCTTTATTCATCTATCAACAGATACTTAGGTTGATTTCACATCTTGACTATTGTGAATAACACTGCAATAAACATGACAGCACAAATATCTCTATGTAGTGCTGAGTGACTGGTCTTGGTTTGGTATGGTCTGGTGTGTTGGGGCCTACTGTACAAACTCAGTCTAAAACAATGGGCTGCCATAATTTTGTTTAACAATTCCCCTTTTTTGGTCAGGTTCTCATTTAGGTGAGAGTGTAACCAAAACTTGGGGCCTTAGCTCCACTCTCAGTTGCCATCATTTTGGGTTTCTGGTCATTCATAGGTTACTGTGTCCTTAGAGTGTACATTTTAGTTTTGGCCATTTTTGTTGAAGAAAGGCCATTTGACATTCTGCAGATAGCTACATGGAAACATTTAAAACTTCTGAGAGAATACATTGCACCAGGGAGATGACTATTATGTCTATCAGGAGGATAATTCCAAGAGCTCCGAATATGCTCCTTAGCCATGGTCCCGATCAACCAAACCAACTAAAATCAAATAGATCAAAGAATGAGTTAGATTGGGAGTCTACTCATTTCAACGAAGCAGCCTGTTCATTAATTCCCTACAACTGAGTCTCTATAATACCCAATGTATTTCTCCATGTGCAACTAGAAGTATCAGCAACTGTGTAGAAAGTTCTCTGCTCAGCCAGTAAGTAATCTACAGCAATTCTACTATTTAGCACAACTTTCACAAGAGAATTTAAAGACTTGTTATGTAACCTAGTCTTTGTTTGTGGTAGAATCTGCTATAGAGCCTATTGTGGGGGATAAATTTCTAATCATTTCTCATTTACTCCAAATCATGGATAAAGAGACCTAACGAAGAATGCCCATCCAGAAGAGTAAAGGCCTCTGGAAATGTTTTATTTAACCTTTGCTGGCAATGTTGTCTTTAACCTATGATGTAGTTTAAGCGGACCACTGTTCTTCTTTTTCTGATTATGAAGCAACGAAGGTACTATTAACATTTCTTGCCAGCTACTTTGTTTCCAGTACTCAAAATAATGGTAAAGCTCATCTACTGTTGTGATTTGCCAGAGGAACATTATGAAAGAAGAGAGTAGGAAGGGAATTGAAGATATTTTAGGGAATAATTGCAGGACAGAAAATGAGCTCCACATTGGAGAATAAGGGGCATAAAGATAGGCGTAAATGTTTAAATGGTGAAAACAAAGTAGAATAAAGGGGTTCACATTTTTTTTAGAATGTAACACCGAGGTCGTTAGGGCAAGTTAACTTGTAAGATTATATGTGGGAGCCGAGCCCGGTGGCTCACGCCTGTAATCACAGCACTTTGGGAGGCCGAGGCAGGCATATCACGAGGTTGGGAGTTCGAGACCACTCTAACCAACATGGTGAAACCCCAACTCTATTAAAAATACAAAAATTAGCCAACTGTGGTGGCATATGCCTGTAATCCCAGCTATACAACACTTTGGGAGGCTGAGGCAGGTGAATTGCTTGAATCTGGGAGGTGGAGATTGCAGTGAGCTGAGATCTTGCCATTGCACTCCAGCCTGGGCAACAGAGCAAGACTCCATCTCAAATAAATAAATAAAGTAAATAAATAAATAAATAAATAAATAAATATTTTATGTAGTGACTAGAGTGAGATATTTTATACTAAAGTCTCAACAGCTTCACAATTTCCAGTAACAATAAAGTCTAGAATGTGACCATGGCAGATGGTGACTAAACGGGAAGAAAAAAAATTATCACTGGATTTGAGGTCAAGAACTAAGAGTCCAGCGGTCCATCACGTGGATGTTAGAATGTTAGGTTAGCACTGTGTTGTGATTGTGCTTCCTGAATGATTGTGTGGTCTTAGGCAGTATTAATGAAGGTATAGTAATTAGAAGAAGGGAGATGATAGTTATGCTCTGTGGGACATTGGAAAACCTTTATTTCAGTAGTGTCTTTAACTCTGTGTGCCACACTTTGAAAGAGATTATGCCAAACAGAAAAAGAATCAAAGAAAGAGAAAAGGATAGTGAGAAAAAATTAAAATATATCATAAGAGAAGCAATTGAAGAGATTGGGAGTGTTTAGATTGGAAAAGAGAAAAATCTTAGGGAAAATTAAGAATTGTTTTCAAATACTTGAAGTGCTATTATGTAGGGGAAAAAAACTGGATTTGTTCTGTGTTGTTTCTGAGGAAGAAGTGATCGATCAAAGACTGTATCTTACAGGAAGATATTTCAGAAAATGTTCAGACAATGAACTTTTCTTAACAAGTATGTCTAAAGACAAAGTAAGTTTCCTTGCAAAATACTGAAGTCTCATCATTGGAGGTGTTCGATCTGGTAGGCATATGTACAAGGATCTTCAAGAATCAAAGGCTAATGTCCTTTCGAATCTGCACAGTCCATAAGGTCATCAAATCCAGAATAACCCAGGATTTAAGACCATAGTTTTAATGTGGTGACAATTTTTTCCTGGTCTATGTATTTGGGTGTGTGATACTGTTTTATTTTTTATTTTATGCTTTCAAATATTTGTAACAAAATGAGTGTCATAAAGTGTAAAACTTATCAGACACAGAATTAAAATTTCTGTATTTGTACACCAACTATGCTGTTTATTAGTTCCTTCATTTCACTTTTACACATATGTAACGTGAGAATAACCACTTGGTTAATGAGTTGATGGTTAATAACATAATTTTTGTAGAAAGCAGGCCAAAGAAAGGTGCTAAGGTTTATAGAAATTAGTGAATTTTCAAAAGGAAAAGAAAACATACTGATGTTTAGAATGGCATGGAGAGGTTCTAATAACTTAAAAGCTCTTCAAGCTTTCCTGATATTCTCATTATATGGAGAGTCACTAATAAGGATGAGGTGAAAAAATAGAAAGGACTATAGCCAGAATAATAAAGCTATTATCAGACTTATAAATAATTGGTCTTGTATATGTTCCCAGTACCTAGAATAGTTGTTTTAACTTAAAATATCTAGCCTGAGAGTATGTTGGTTTTATGACAATTTACAAGATGAGAAATACTAAGGTTTGATAATAGTATGGTTACATCTTCAAGCTCATGGCCACAAAGGAGCCTTTAGATATACAGAATACAGCAGAAAACTAACAGCCAGATTATGGCACCCTGGGGACTTTATATAATAGTGTGTTACTTTCTATACCAATCTTTCACATTTTTACATTGACTGCCTATGTTGAGAATTTTCCTACAAGGCTTGAGTAAACAGAGGAAAAAAATTTAGACTCACCCCTCCCCCCCATAATCCAAACTAACTAAGAGAATGGAATTTTGCATAATTTAGTTTCAGAGGTTTAAATTTGGCACCAATAGTATATTGGTTTGATGGAACCTCAGCATGTCATGGGGTTAAGCGCTCTTAACTTAGAATTAGAAATGTTACAGTCGAGCTGTTTTCCACTAGGCCTCTTTGGATAAATCTTTTAGTGCTCTTCAGCCTCAGTTTTTTCCTAATCTGTGCTAGTAATTCCATCTCACCCACCTCATGGTTTTTAAGTGAGAAACAAAGTGGAGGGCACACACATTTCAAGGACGAAGATAAAGGTAGATGTTTACACATGTTATTTAAAATAAAACTTCCTATAGGTAGTCTTCAAAGAAGTTACTGATTTGCACATTTGTTGTTCAGAAATAATTGCCAAGGCTCAGCAGTCTAAGGAACGTACCAAAGGTCACAAGCAACAACACAGCCAACCTGAAATGTGAGTTTACTAATTTCAAAACCCAAGATTTTTCCACAGCACCGAAATGCATCAATGTGTGCCAGTATTTGCAAACACCAAAACATTCATTTATTCCAGGAATAGCAAAGAGTTATACTAAAAAACAGATTTAATGATAGTACATTACTTGGCTCTGTAGTGAATAATATTTACATAAGTATAATAACTTAAACCATGTCTACTTATTTAACTAAACATAGCTTTATCAGGAAGACACAGTTGTAGAGGATAGTGACTAAATTAATAAACCAAAAATCAGTAGCACTAGCATATTGCTTAAAAATTTATATGTAATTACTAAAAGAATCAGATAAAACAAAGAAGATGAAAATAATGGATTGTACTAGGAGCAGAGAACACAGGAACAAAGAGCTACTATTTTCTATGATGAGCTTTTTATTGCTACTTGATTTTTAACTGTGTCCATGTATTACATTGAGAAACACACAAGATGGAAAACACAGAAAACTTTGAAAAGCTTACTGAGGCCACCCTGTAAATATGCTGCATTCTATGTTGAGCTTTTGAGAGCATTGTAGCATTGATCTTGATCTTTACATTTTCATATTCTGGCAAGTTGGAATATTAAGTGTCTATTAAAATATTTAAAAGTGAGAAGTTATTAGATCCCTATGAAAATATGTTTACTAAGTTTGAAAGCTGAATTCTTAGTCTGTGGCCAGTCTTTGTTTTTTAACTATTGCTCATAGTTTGCTTTTTTTCTGTTGAAGAATTTTGGTTAAAGTGAAAACTCACCACAGGATGAACATAGAAATCTATAGTAAAAATGTAAGAAACCTTGCTTATGATATGTCCAGAAATAATCTCATAATCTTGCATCCTTCAATTAGTTTGCCAAACTCACTCAGTATTCCCGGAGTTTAGGTACCACTAATGATGAAATGATAAGTGAATTCCTTAAAGGCTAAAATTACATGACCAAGAAAAGGCAAGTCTTTCCTGAATCACAATATGACAGGTAAAGTACTGGGTTTGATGCCTGGCCATACTCAAAAAGCACAGGGGAAATAGGTATCTTTAGCTAAAGGCAGCTCTCTATTTTTAGTTGACAGATCGATAAAATGAAAATATATGCCAATCAAATTTATATTTCCTAACTTTCACAGAAAATATTTCCCTCCATGTACATGTGTATTTATATACAAGGATGCCCATACATATGTATTACAAATTTATACTCAAAATATGAATATGTAAAAAGTTATGACTGATTTTTCATCCTAACTATCACCATTTATATATCTAACTACATACTGTCCTTTGGAGAACAGTTCTCTTGGATAGCATTATACTTATCCTAATATTCTTTCTAAATGTAGAAGTCTCCTTTTTAAAAATTGGCTTCTTTGATAGTGCATCCTACCAAAGATCCTTGGAGACAGATTGTAAGAAATCAATGATTTCTGGGAACAGCCAAAAGTATTTGGAATGAAATCTTGTGAAGGTAAGTGAGTGACCTGAGTCATAGAGTTATGAGTCAACAATAAGGTTTGATGATAGAAGCTAAGTTTATGCTTCTTGTTGGTTAAACTAAAAATTTCCTACAGAAATCCAATAAAGTTCCATGTGTGCTTCTAAAAAATGTGTCTTCATTGGTTTATGTCCTGAATCTTGAAAACTGTTCTCTTTCACTAGAAAATTTTGACTTTGTCCAACACAGCATAAAGAAATAAGCATCTTATAAACACTTCATGCATGAGTCCAGATATATGAATGAGAAATAAATCTTATAAAGACAAAAGATGAGTTAAAGAAAAAAAATGTCTGCAGTTAAAGAATTCAGCCAGGAGGCAAAATAAAGCGGAACTTAGGCTGGTAGAATACAAGTTGATGTGGTTTGGCTGTGTTTCCACCTAAATCTTATCTTAAATTATAGCTCCCATAATTCTCACATGTTGTAGGAGGAACCTAGTAATTTAATCATAGGGGTAGGTCTTTTCCATGCTGTTCTTGTGATAGTTAATAAGTCTTATGAAATATGATGATTTTATAAAGGGGAGATTCCCTGCACATGTCCTCTTGCCTGCTGCCGTGTAAGATGTGCCTTTGCTCCTCCTTTGCCTTCCACCATGATTGTGACGCTTCCCCAGCCATGTGGAACTGTGAGTCCATTAAATCTCTTTTTCCTTATAAATTACCAAATCTCGGATATGTCTTTATTAGCTGCATAAGAACAGACTAACAGAGTAATACACAGTTCTACCAACCTAAATTTTTAGTCATTTTGCCAACAACGATGGAAATCTTCCTAAGAAACGAAGATCACTTTACCATTATGTAATGGCCTTCTTTGTCTCTTTTGATCTTTGATGGTTTAAAGTCTGTTTTATCAGAGACAAGGATGGCAACCCTTGCTTTTTTTTGTTCTCCATTTGCTTGGTAGATCTTCCTCCATCCCTTTATTTTGAGCCTATGTATGTCTCTGCATGTGAGATGGGTCTCCTGAATACAGCAGACTGATGGGTCTTGACTCTTTATCCAGTTTGCCAGTCTGTGTCTTTTCG
>NW_016804150.1:2536404-2564462 GCF_001698545.2 Rhinopithecus bieti
AAAAAATGTATAAAAAAAAAAAAAAGAAATGAAGATAACCTGTTAAAAAGCTGGTCCAAGACAGAGAGAAAGTACGTGCTTGATGATAATCTTTGCTTTCCTTGATCCAGCCATTCATAAAGACAGATATCTCTAGGCTTCACAAGTAAGTGGGCCAATAAGTATACTTTATATTTTATTTTTATTTATTTATTTATTGGTGGTAGTAGTCAAGAAGGAGACAAAGGAGAAGAGAGGAAGTGAAGATGGAGAACTAGAGATAAGGAAGAATGAAAGGAAAGGCTGAATCTACCCAGGGGAAATTATTGCTACCCTTGAGAAACACGAGAAAGTTGGGAACAGTAACCAGTTTGAGGAACTGGAGAAAGGATTAATTCATTATCTTAAAAACTTAATATTGAGAGAATGATGTGATTTATTTCTTCCAAGGAGCTCCTACTGCTTACTTATAATTACGCTTCTTATGTATCCTCAGTTCACAAAGTTACAACATGAATGGCCCCTGCCTTAAAGAAGCTTGCTGTCTGATAGCGAAACATATATTTCCACAACCCTTCTGAAATAAATACTATTATGCTTCTCATTTTCTAGAAAGAACATATGGGTATTAGTGTATCTAAAATTGCTCAAACAGTAAGTTTCATAACTAGAATTTGACTCCATTCTTGATTTCAGATTACAAGCTCCTGAACATCTCCGTCATATGTATATACTCTTTCCAGATTTCTTGCATTTTCTGCAAGCTAAATTTAATTATGTATATCCTGTATCTTTGGTAATAAAAAATATACTAGGAGATAAATGTAAGTTTCCAAGACTATAGATTTCAACTTAATAAACTCGACAAAACTAATAATGAGCCATACACAGCTTAATTATAATATTGTCCTGAAATGAAATACTTAATGTTTCATTCCATATTTATCTACAATACTCAAACTAATAATACTGATATTTGTCATCTGTAAAATACTTCTTTAAACAAGAAAACATGCAAAGAATACCAGCTATAAGGAATACAGGTTTCTGACTGGAAATTATATCAGAAAAGTCTGTGTACTTTCAATACACTCTAAATACTACATATTGTCTCTGATCTGTGTACCAAACAAAATCTTAATGTTATTGCTTTTGCTTATCACCTTTACCCATAACATCTCTTTGAACTAAGCTAATAGTACTATCTGCATGGTGCTTTCTACTTATTAAACACTTGAATTATTGAAGTCTTTCTTTATCTTTCTTAGTACTACTTGTGGCAATGTCAGCACTAATCTGCCCTTTATTCCAGGTAAAAGTTACTACTTTCATTTTCCTAAAGCAACTTCTGTTTTGCACAGAATAAATTAGAGGAAAGGCATAAGAATATCAGGAAGAAGGTTAAGGATTCTATGTTTCCTCTTATGGGCAGATCTCACTTTCATGGATAACCTGTAGGGATGATCTCATAAGCATAGCCAGAGGAAAATGGACAGACCTTTCAGTCAATGTTAGAGTAATCTAGGAAGCTCTTCTCCAGCAATCCTGAAGTAAACTTCAATAAGAACAATTGGAATTGGAAACTTATGGCAACCATTATTTTTGAAAATTAATACTTCCTTAAACATGTTTTATATGTTATTGGAAATCAGAGATGAGTTTTATTGATGCCTTTGCTTTCTTTTGATTCCCCCTTCCCCCTGCCCAGTCCTGGGAAGATGTGTAAGAGATATTAATTATAGCTTGCGAAAAAAATCTCCACAACTGCAAAAAGCAACTATTGGCAATCCATCATCTGTTCATCTGTATCATAATTATCTTAAAGTCAAAAAGTTTATATTTCTAAATTCAATGGTGTGGTATTTCAGGACTATATCTCCAAATTTCATTCTAAGCTGTTTACCAGTATTTCATTTGCATTTGTATGAAATGAAAACTAAAGATGGATTTAAAAAAATATTAGAAGTGTACCCAATCTGATCTTCCATGGTAATGCTGTCAGAATTTCAAAGCTTTCTTAAATGTTTAATGAACCACCTCACATGGTGTTTAAACGTTTTTCACCTTTTAACAAAGCTTCACAGATATTATGAAGTTGACATGATCTGTTAAGAATTAATGTATTAATGTGACAGACTTGAAAATTCAAGCAGAGTCTAATTATTACTCAAATAAAAAAGCAAAGATTGTGCAAAACCATTTTTCAAGCTGTAAAAAAAGATTTGTAATATTAATTCTTAAGTATTATTCTCAATGTGCTGGCTTTTGTTGCCATACATCTGAAGAAAAGCATTGTAATTGTAATTTTCTTCTAATCTGTGATTGTTTTTGTTCACCTGGACAATGGGCTGCAGAATGAATTAGCCCTTAAGTGGCCTTTCCATGGTTGGTTTTAAGGTCAAGGTGGATCATTTAAACCATTAGGAAAAACAAAAAGTAATTACAGTTCACAGATATCATTTTAATTATTATATACTTCATTTGTGTATGTGTGTGTAAATGTGTGTAAATAAAAGGTAATGGTTTCAAGATACAATGGAAAGAGTTGGGAATAATAAAGTTAATTTGATCAATGCTAGAACCAACCTGGATGATTTAGTCTATGAGTGTTTCTTGTCCTGAGTCATCTGGCTTGTCTGTCTACTGACCCATCACTCTCCCTTACTACACACTTTTTCTCCTAGACTCAGTCAGATTCACCACACGAGTTGATATAGTTTACCTCGGAAATACTGGTTCAGCCATGGGAGTACAGTGACCACTGCGAGGTTTTGCATGGCATGGGGATTTTCAGTGCTAAAACAGGATAGTCTGGGAAAAACCAAGAGGTTCATCATCCTATGTGTATATGCTGTCAAGAGCCAAGCACAGAGGCTTTTATGGCACCTCTGTCAGTTCTGCTGTTCTGAATCATACAATTGCAACTTCAATCAATTCTATATTTTACTGAAAAATGTATTACTTTACACCAAAAATGAATGAATATATTCTCTGGTTAAAAGGAAACAGAGAAAGGGAGAAGTTTCAGAGTTAAGTTATGTTTCACCTAGGAATTTTTTTCTCTGGGAAAACTTGTGGATCATAAAGAACCATTCATTGTTCTGTTCATCTTAATGCAGTATTTGATTAAACAAATACTGCTTAGCATAGGTTGTGAACCCACTAAAATCATAGCGCAGAACCAACAAATCTAATGACATTTTGCAGTGTATGTCTATTTGTAATTCTCTACCCCTCAACCCAATACTTTAGTTTCTATCCTGGGTAGGGTGTATGTAAATAAACAAAAGGATGTAGTCGCCATATAAGAGAAACAAATAAAAATAAAATCCTTAGAGAGTGTTTTCATTTTCTTCTTTTCTTTAAATGGATAGTTCATTTTATTTTAATGGTTATGTCTTGGATCCAGCAGGCAAACCTTTCTTACTGATGGGGTCTCTACTTAACTGGTGTCTCTGTCATCAGCCTGACCTTGTTGCTTTTTCTAGTGCCATTATACCCTGGGCGCTGGCTTATTTTCATACAGCAGCCCCCTCTGCTTGATCCCACTTCATCTACTTCACGGACACAGACATTTGTTGGGCTTATTAGCTCAGCAGGAGCCTTATCATATTTTGTATCTGAGGCTGCTGGAGATGTCAGGAGATGGAAATGCCGTGTAGCTTTTTATCCTCCTTTCTTTCACTTTCTCCTAGAGCCCAACACTACATTTGGATTCAGTGCTCTCTTGCTACTAGCTTCTGAGATCTCTTTAAATATGTCTAGCTTTGCCATCTGTACCAATAACACTGCAAAGGCTTAGCCATGATTAGGCTGTCAAGATTTATTAAGTTAAAAAGTATCAAAGTTTCTTGCTGCAACCCCAGACCTTTTAAGAATCTACCTTCTTTGGAATCCCTTCCCCCCTCCTCTCTAGCATTACAGTCAATGTGCTTCGCTTGACCTTGACCAACATCTGCACCCAGGGAACACTAATGAATTTGGGCCAATTCATCTCCGAACTCCAAATTTAATCAAGCTGACATGCCAGGGAAAGCAGACTATAATTAACTCCTAGCATTTTAGGTAATCTGTGAATTTTCATAGATTTCACCTGATATGTTTTGCCATGCATAACTGTTCAGTTTTCTTTAAGATATAATGTTAAACAAATATATGCATATGTAGTAGCTATTTTTTTAATATTGGAGAATTGTGTTTGTGTGCATGTGTATCTATGTATGTGTACTTTTAATTTTGGAGGTATACTGAAACTAAATATGACAAACAAATACCCTTTGCTATGTAACAACAAACTACAAAGCTGTTGAAAATTTATTTCATGATCTTGTTTGTCTTTAAGATAACTGACTGCTCTAGTTACTTTAATATATAGACACATATATGGTTGTATGTAATTATAAATAAGTTCTAAATGCTTGTACTTCACTATTATCACTTGGCCATCATTTTATTAGAGGATGGATAATTTCATTCATATAGGATGTTATTGCCTTTTTTGTGTTAACTAAATGGAAAAAGCCCTAAGTTGACAGAAATTCTCATGTCTCCAAATGAATTGATCAGTTTTTATATACTCATTTATAAATTTTATTACTTAATATCAGGTCAAATCACAATCCAATTTGTCCTTGATAAACTTTTGAATGATGTCCAGGCAAGTTTGTTAGAAAAAGTAAGCCTGCAGGGTATGTCACTAAATCAGAAAAATGTAATCTTTGAAAAGTTGTCATTACTTCACTTCTAATATATCTACACTGGTGGTGGTATGTTTGAAAGTGAGAACAGTAGCATACAATAGAAAATCTTTCATTTCCAAAGTAGTTTGCATAGTAAAAAAAGGTATGATAGTCCAAGTGTGTTGACTCAAGCCTGTAATCCCAGCACTTTGGAAGGCCAAGGTGGGTGGGGAATCACCTGAGGTCAGGAGTTTGAGACCAACCTGGCTGACATGGCAAAATCCTGTCTCTACTAAAAATACAAAATTAGCCAAGCTTGGTGGTGCATACCTGTAATCCCAGCTACTCGGGAGGTTGAGGCATGAGAATCGCTTGAACCCGGAAGGCAGAGGTTTCAGTGAGCCATGATTGCACCATTGCACTCCAGCCTGGAAACTGTCTCAAAAAAAAAAAATGAAAAAGAAAAAAGAGTTATGATAGCATTATTTTATTCTTATTTTATGTCATATTTTCTATAAGCAAATCCAAAATTTGTGTTCTTTATTACAAATAGTAGGTGCTATGTATGTATTTATAAATATCTGGTGCTTTAATTAATATAGAGAAAAATCTATGCACATTTTCTCATAACTGCTTCTAGAAAATAGAAGATATTGAAAGTGAACAAGATTCAAGGAAGATATTTATAGGTATCTTTCAGTGACGAAATTTTCAGTTTGTACTATAGAATGAACTCTAATGAACACATATCATCAACAAAATATTATACACATAAAGACCAATCGCACATATTTACGCTGGCTAAGAAGAGTTAAAACTTTAATATTTCCACACAATTTGTTACAATATCAGTTGAAACACATTTTATCTTTAGTGGCATGCTTTCTTACATGATGAAAAATTCATTTAGAACTTACCTGAAAATTATACCAGGCATAACTATTAACCTTGTATGACAAGATTTTGGTCATTTGGAAGTATTCGGAAGGCACAGAACTTTCAACATTAATTAGAATAATGCACTCTAATAATGTTTTTTAAAAGACAGATAGTTTTTTTGAAGGTGAAGATAATTATAACTTTTTAAAAGTCTGGAATATCTCTGTATACTTTTAGCAACTGTTAAGATTCCTCAATTTTCAGCACCTAATATTTATTTTCTTTAAATAAAGTAATATTAATTTCATCTAACTTTGAAAAGGGATATGCTAAGAATGGAATTGCTTAACTACCATTCTTCATTAAATCTATAGGCACTAGTTTAACTAAAACCCAAATAATCAAATTATTTTTTGCGGCTTCAGATGTAAAATAACAAGGACTAAACCATCATGTGCTTTTTTAAAAAAATTCCTTTTAACTAGTTGTCTTGTTAATATCTAAATAAAACATTCCTTAATTTCATGTTGTTTCTCATATAAAGAACTTGAGGTAAGTAATTTTACTCATCGAACACGAGAAATTGAAAAATGGGGCACCAAAATTTGACAAAACTTAATTAAAATTGAACTATAAATTTGTGGTTGTATTAACAAAGAAAGTCATTCATTTTAAAAATCCAGCCATATTGCTTTGTTCATCAAATCACCTTGTTTTATAAAGATACACAAATATGCAGTAGCAGGGACAGTGTAAACTATGCAAAGATGAGACATGGAAGGTTTCCTTGTTTTTAGTGTGTTTCATTAATCTTATATGTTTTGGCTACATAGCCCTGTCTGTGATTTAAAAATACAAAAATTATTCAAAAGAGGAAAATTTTGTGTTAAATGGCATCAACATTAAATTAAAGATTCTGGCTGAATGAAAAACACTTTACATGTATAAGATCTGCAGGTGCTACATTAATGTCACCATTCTCACTTAATTGGTAGATAACCCTAAAGTGCCTAAGGAATTACTAAAGATGTTCCAGGGCTAATGTAAACACTAGACTTGTGCTTTTCAGAGATTTTCATATGTAGAAAAAATGTCTTACTTGGGTTTCTATTTGTTTAATATTCACTAAGGGGCCATGCATATAACTAGCTTAGAAATGCTGATAGGGAATCCCTGACAGTATTTTGTTTATATAGATAACATTTTTTTGTCTGTGGTTATAATTTATGTGGGAAGGTCCAAGATCTTCAAGTGGGGATAATTAAGGCTGGAAATGATGTGAGGAAAATTCTCTGTTATGTTCATGTGAAGAGTAATGACAATAGACATTTGTATGGTACACGACGATTTATAACATTCTGTCATGTACCTTTCTCATTTGATTCTCACTAAAATTTTGTAAAATGGTAAAGTTCTTTGACATGCCCTTCAAAATTATGAACACTGTTTTTAATATTAGATGGACTTGCGTTCAGATCTTACCTCTCCCACTAGCTTATTGAACCTCTTTAAGATTTGATATTATCCCATATAAATTCAGGATAATTTTTTCTAGGGTTGGGATAATGCATGGATTAAACATGAAAAGATGTATAAAGCACTCACACAGTTCCTGGCACACACACCAGCTGCTTTCATTATTTAAAGACTAAGACCAAGTATTTTTAACTTAGTTCAGTATTTTGTACCTGGTACAACGCCTAGGAGTCTAGTTCATGTTTGTTGAGGAAATGAATGAAAAGTAAAATGCTAGAAACTGACGACAGTAAAATGATTTGTTTAAAGTTATGTGCCCAGATAGTAGTGGAGATGAGAATCAAGCCCATGTTTCTTGACTCTGAAATCCAAGGATTTTCCTGCTTGCTACTCATGGTGCGGAATATGCCACTGTTCTGCCTTCCTCTCAGGGGATTGCATTCTTCTCTGTCTATCATTCCAATGATCACTGCACCAACATTTTTCTGCTCTAGCATCTTCACCACGAATATCTAGTAGTTATTTGTTGTTTCAAAGCTTTAGCAAAACGTAACACCGGGCAGGATATTATAACAACACACACAAAAAGTGGTACCAGAGGTTGTTCAAACTGATGCCATAGTGATGCACATACACAAACTGCATTTCCAGCCTTCCTGCTTTGAACAATGTCAATTGATCATACGTTATAGTAATTTTACAAACATAACTAGTTTTATATAACACACTGTGCCCTTAAATAACAACAGAGCAGAATGTCTATTTTGGTTTTATAACTGCAAGAGTCAGAAACATGCATGTTATTTCACATTTCGTGAGAAGTGAAAGATTCACGATGCGCTTGTACCTGCAAGCTCACATACAGAACCCAAAACCTTAAGGAGGATTTGGGAAGCCAAAATTCTATGAGCAAAAACGTAGCATCAAAATAATAGCTACTTTAAAGCTAGTCCTGAAGAGAGCATACACAAAAAATGTTAACAAAAAGCCGTACTATTATCAATAGCAACAAAACCAAAAAATAAAACAAAACCACACAAAAGAAAGGAAAAGAGAAGCAAGAGCCTTAAGATTTCAGTCATTGCAATCACTTGAAGGTGAATTTCTCTTCTTTTGTCATGAGATTTATTTGGGAAATCTTATTTATTATTGTTTTCAGTATTTTTTAAAGCTAACCTTTATATGATCAAGAAAGCCATATAAAAATAATCACTTGAGTGGGGATGAATAGCTCTTATGGAATTCTCAATACATGACACACAATATTTTTTACTGTAATCATACAATGCTAGGAGACAAGTACCTATAGGACTGATTAAATCAACTGGGGATTAAAGCATATAGAATAAATATCTACTTTTTATATATGGGATGAATACAAGCTTCTAGATTGGAAAATCTTATTGAAAGAAAGGGAAAGGCATATCTTTATGGTTACTGCAATTTTTATTCGAAGATGGGAGCCTGCAAGATATTGAGAGAGAAAGAAAATAAAAATTGACTCTGTGCTCTGTGTTCAGGAAAAAGTGCTTTGGACAAAATAATAATAATAATAATAATAATAAAAGGTCACAGTTCAAATTAAACTCCCAGGCAGTCTATACATGACCTGCTCATTATATATTTATTGTTTCTTGACTATGGAAAAATGATCATTATCATCATGGTTTTCACCTGACTTTCAAAATGAATGTACATTATCTTTTCATTATCTAAATAGAATAGGCTATGTTCCGTGCAGTTGCTAAACTTAAAATGATAGAATGTTCATTTAGTCCATCTGTCTCACCCATCTCTATCCCCCCTCCTTTCTGTTGGGAGGGAAGGAAAGGGGAGACAGGTTTTCTTTTTTTTTTTTTTTTTTTTCTTTCCTTTGGCAAGCGGGTAAGCAAGCAGTTGTTTTAGCAATCAATGCCAGTGTCATTTTATGAGTCAGCAAGACACATTGAACACTCTCTTGGTTAGGGGCTGACTCTATTACTCCCCAGAGCTTTAACCTTCTCTGGCCTAATGCCAGAGGAGCTCGATCAGGTCCCCAAACCTCAGGAGAAGTCCCCATCTCACAGTTCTGCAGAGGTGCCTGTGGTATCCACATTGTCACACAGGAAATGTGTCTATCAGAATAGAAAGTGGTCTCTCATTTCTCACTTATAGCTGATGTTGAAAAACAGTGGCTTAAAAAAATTCTAATTTCCCAAGCATGTACTGAAATGAAAGTGACAAATTAAATATAATTTTAAAATGCCTCAGTTTATATTTCTATTTATTGTCCTCAACCAAAATGGAAAAAAAAAAAAAAAAAACAGGTGTTTTGCAATATGCAGCTTAGGTCTGACAATCTAGTTTTTGATGCTCAGGGTTAAATTTAAATCCACATGGCCTGGTTACCAATCTCCACAGTTGCACCCAGGCAGGACTAGGAAAGATTGATGATTGTGATTGTGAGATTAATCCTGTAATGTTTACAAGACTCCTGAGCTGAAGCCTGGTTGGTCGTATCATACTACCCAGAGAAGGCCGCTTGGCTTGCCAGGGTAATTTCTTCTGATGCAGTAAATAACTAGGCGTAATGAAAATACTCTGATGTATTCCACTGCTTGATTGATGCTCTGCATGTGATACGGTAAAAGCAGTGCACTTCCTATCACAAATTTACATATACAAACCAGCAGAAGACTCATGATAATGTCAGCATCCTGCAGAAGCCCTGGGATGCTACACAATTTTATAGCAGTTATGAATTACTGTTGACCTTTCTGGCCTCTTATACCAGTAGACTAGACTTGAGCATATTGAAAGTCATCAGTCTGAAGCAGTCATTCTTTACATAATTATGGCTATTTGTGTGGGGGGAGGGCAGTGTTTCTTTTATTGTTAAGAATTAGCATTAAGGGATAGCAGTGCTGTGACCTGCCACATTCTCTGCTGCTTTATATACGTTTTAATAAAAGCAAGCAAAAGACACTAAAATACTTCAACATATTTTCAAAAGCACAATCATATCGAATTAAAATGCTAACTACTTTTCAATAGTTTTTTCCTAATTGGAGAAAATGATGCTGGCATCTTACATTCATTTTTTTTAAGTAGTTACATTTTAAAAATTTTTAACTTTTTTTGTAATACTGAAGCCAAATGTTTTTATTAATTTTATGTGTCTATGAGCTGGGAAAATAGTTGGTAAGACCAGAGATGACTTTGGAGTCCATATATAGATTAAAATTTTGAATTCATGTAGATGTATTACTGAACGCAGCTCCGTACTTCATACTAAATATTTGAATAATCAGGCTTTCAGAACATCACTAAACACAGCTCCTTATTATCATTTGCATTTTAATGTTCTTAAAATTATTACACTAAGGGAAATGTTGTTGATACATTACAGCATTTCCTCTAAATGTGTGATTATGTTAATGAGTTTTCAATCAGTATCCTAGCCTGACACCATAAGAAAATTTATGCAAAGTTCATACCCTGTCAGGGCCTTTAATCAGGACCATTTATTAGAGGCCTGCCTTCTTTGATGGTTGCTGCTGCCTTTATTAAATATACTGACTTGGCCATCTGAAGAAGAGGACAATAAAAGGTTACTGGGGATGAAAAGCATAAATGCTATTCGCTCATGTTTCCTTTACAGACACTTCCTCAATAATTAAGGAAGGGCTTTCTTTGGCGTTTTAGGCTTTTGAAGCGCATATCAAACATAAGAGTTCTTGTTTTTATGGAATGCTTAATGCTTACACTTAGACTTAAACACAAGTAAACTAACTTAGAGACTCTAAGCACAGGAATATCTATCTATGCACATGTGTGTACACACACACACACATATAATGTTTCCACCAAAAAATCACAATCTCGTCAAGTATGTATCTTTACATTACTTCATTTTTCTCTAAGGAAAAGAGACATGCTTCAAATAACATAGAAAATAATTAAATTAAAATGATGCTCCTAGTTTTTGGTATCAACAATGGACATCTGTTTTTTTCCTTCGTTTATTTTTTCCATATAGAAACTTAAGTGGAACTGTGACTCTAGTATATTAAATTGTGATTTCGACAAAACAGTTTTCAATAGAAAAAATACGATTTTTAGCTCTTGTCATTAGCACTAGTGACTTAAAACAATTAGTTAATACACTCCCTATACATTTATAGAAGGGTTGAAATTGGCATGAACAGCACCATTTTTTCTGGATTACATGCAGAGAGAAAAAAACAAACAGAAGCCCTAGCTAAGCAGTATTGACAACCTGGGGTTTGGATACAAATTCAATATGAGAAAACAGACTCACTTCAATGAAATACAAATAAACAACAAATTCTGTTTTAACATGTCTAAATAGGTAGTAGATGACTGACAGGCTTGGGTCTCCTAGGAAAGCCATTAGTTGAGAACTTGATAGGAAAACGTTTGATTTCAATGCACGTGGCATTTCCCCTCAGGGGGTGAGCTGAGTAGTAGAGGGGGAGTCACTGAATATGCCTGCTGGGCTATACCCAAGAAAATGAAATCTGTAGGGTACCATAATACTAACAACTGTATAACTCTATCATCAATTTCGAAAGCTTAGTAATTATAGTAGTCTGCTGATTGCTCATTTTGCTTGTTTTCTCACCTTCCTTAAATCTCACTCATTTTACCTTCCATTCAAATGTCTAAGGACATTTTTTATAACTAGAATGTTGTCCATCCTCAAGTAAAAATTAGTTTTCGGATTGACATTTATATTTGCTGATTACAAAAATTATTCATGACCCGCCTAAAGTAACTGTTAAAATGTTTATTTTTTTTAAAAAAAAAGATGGTTTGTTACCTAAAATTTGGTAAATGAACTGATTATTATATAGTTTTCAAAAATTTTCTCCCCAATTAGCATGGTAATCCGTATCTATTTATTCAAGGTTATAAACCACAATTGCTCAGGCTATAAGAAAGTCACTTGAAATTTTGTTTTTTGGATTAGTGATGCTTGTTATATTTTTTCTCTGAAAAAAAAAATAGCCTTATTTATACACAGGCTGCTCATTTGGATTGAACAATATATAGAAATAAATAAATTGCTGGCAATATTGTAATTTTTGGGGACCCAGAAATTTATAACAAGTTATAGTGTTAATTATGCTATAAATTTAAGCATTGGTGCATAAGAATTTGTATTTAAGGGAGCTCTGAGTTAATCAGATTTGTGTAGGAATAAAAATTAAAGAAAATCTTAGTAAATGAACCCTTTGACACCACATATATTTAATTTTATGCATGTCTTTCTAATATACTGGATCATGTAACAATTATTTTCTCTGAGTGCTGGTCTATGTTTCACCCCTCCCTTCTTACCTTCATCCTGCTAATATGGACACACAAGTACACACGCCCACGCACACACACCGCAGGCCAACCAAATGAATCAAGTACTGTATATTGGCTTGAAGAAAGAAATATGTAGAATTCATATTTAAGCACATCAAAGCAAACTATAATGCTTTTTTGTTATTATTTTCAATAGATTATTATAGAGTATTGAATTATTATTTTACTTACATTGGAGTTGAAAATATATATGTCTTTGACTTTATCAAATAAAAAGGAATATGAGTCTTCAATTCACAGGGAAGAATGCAGAGGAAATACATGAATATTTAAACTAATAAACCTTGCTGACAAGATACACATTTCTGGCATTAGGTATTTTTCCTAGCACTCTGTATATCTGGACAAATATTCACAATATTTCTAAATATGTATATGTATAGGGAATGCATGTGCACGTAGCTGCTCCTCTCCCTTCCCCCTTCCATATGTTGGAGTCTTATGAGGTGAACAATAAGAATGAAAATCAGCTTCTACAAAAGACAGCAGCAATCCCATGATTCCATCTGAGCCCATCACTTAACATATCATTCATAATGCTAGCCTGCTCCCATCATCCTTGCCCTGTCAGTAGTATCTTTCTTCATTTTCTTCTGCTACTCAGTTCCAAGAAAGTGGAACCACTGTATCATTTACTGTCCACAACCTAAGCTGCTGATTTAAGGGTTGATTTGTTATTTTCCATAATGTCATGTACAATTTTTTTTTATTTCAATGCAAAGTTTAAGTTGGAGAAAAGTCTTAGATAAATTTGACAGTGGAAGGTTTGGATAAGATTAAATTTATCTATAGCTTTGAATGGCTCTATATGGTTTTAAGCATTTTAAAAGATTTAAATAAGTGTTTTATGGTAAGTAGTCCTTTTTTTCTTTCAAGACTGTTACACATTAAGTGGACAAAACAAATGGCCTAAGATATCTTTAGCATGAGTTAAAGGAAATCTTTCTTATCACTGAAAATTGGTGACTCAAAAGTGTCTATAATGAGTAGGAAAAACATTTATTCACTATATCGTGAAATAGTTATGGTCCCATTATGTCTAACAAGGCCTCCTGAAGGCAAATTCATTATAATTTGTATTTTTTCTTATTATTTTTCACAGTGGACAGTGATGACGCTCTGACTTTAAACCTAATCACCAGTGCCTATTAAATTGGGGTTTATATGTTGCTGAAGGTAGAACTGATTATCATAGCGAATGAAATACTTGTTTGGCTTATTCCCAGAGGGCAAAAAGTCATTCTTCAAGGTGATGCATCTCATTTGAGGAATACATTAACAATTGAAGGCAGTTAAAAATACATGTGAACTCCCAGTGAGGCAAATCTGAGGTTGACCACATATATTTACTGACTGACTCTTGCCACATTCAGGGAGGAAAACTGTGGTATGGAAGGCTGATTTTTGCAACATACTAGACCTTAATTTACAACTGTAACGTGGCACGTGGATCATGTGTGCTTAGAAAATATTTAAGTTTTATAATTCTGTACAGATTTGTATGCTTCTATATATTGTGAATGTCACAGAAAAATATATTGAAAAAATAAGTTCTGACAGCATTAAAAGTCAATATGTTTGGTTAAAATAAGCCTCTCTTTTCAAACATGAGACTTTGAACAACTCACTATAAACTTAAATAATATCAGTGCAATTGTGTAAGCATGGATTCAAAAGCTTAGGAGAAAACATTCAAAACCTAAATGATTAAAAAAAGACAATTTGGTAAAATGAAACAGGTTAGATAGTGATTTTCTAAATTAGATGGACATCCATAGTCAAATAGATAGGATATGGGGATATGGTATGAATAAAAACAATCAATGTCAATTAATATTGTTTCACATTTTTGCTTTGTTAATTTGTTTTGGTACAAAATAACAGTATTTAGATATGAAATTATAATTCACTAAAGAAAATAAAGACATAATTCAAGTTTAAGCTATACTGTTTTATTCCCCTAAAATATAACAAGTGTAAAGAAATTCTAGGAATCTTCAAAATTTTCAGATAAACATATTACTTCCCATAGCAATAGATTACAAATAAGTGCCAGCAGTGAACTATTTTGCTGGTAAGTAAATTCAAGAAAACGTAAAATTTGTAAATTTGTAAAGTAAAATGCAGTAAAATTCACAGTGAGAAAAAAATCCCCTTTCATATACAGCATTTTCTCAGAACGCCCCCTTATATGTTACCTTATTTAGTTACCACAAGAACTCTAGGAGGTGGACAGAGATGTTCCATTGGTTTGCAGACTGATTTTTAAAGAGGATGCACAACTCACCCAACATCTGGGAGCCCAAAAGTGCTGGGGATGGGACTCAAGTTCTATCTAGTCTTCACACTTCTAGTTCAGTGCTCATTCTCCTAAACCACACTGCTGGTTTTTTTTTTTTTTTTTTTTTTTTTTTTTTTTTTTTTTTTTTTTTTTTTTTTTTTTTTGTCAAGTTAAGGGACTGTGAATATATTTCACTCAGTATGATGTATAGGTTTATTGGTAGAGTGACACAACAGAGCAGTGAAGTGCAAACCATAGAAATGAATTCATGCATAAAGCTGTATAAGAAATATGTATATTGAAGTACCATTTCATGAAGGTACTGAGGCCATGTGTTTTCCTGTATTATTTACGTACACATTGCTATTCCTATATTAATATTATTATTATTGTTTACCTTCTTTGATTCACCATATTGTTTTAAATAAATTGTACCACAGGCCATATGAAACAAGAATGTGCACTTTGATTAAAAAAATAGCATTATCTAGGTTCAAGTGCTAAACTTCTCCCTTGCCACAACCTGAGGGCATTGCAGGTTCATGATGGAGGGAATGCATTTCTGTCTCTGGGGAGGGCATCCTTTTCAGCTGATTTTAGAGCTGAAATAACAGGAGTTTCAGAGGAAGCTTCTGCCCTTTCATTCAGCTGCCTGTAAAGTGTTGTGAAAGCTGAGAAGAGAAATGGCAGTGATTGAGGATTTTTAAAAGTGAGGGAGAAAGAGGAAACAACCGAACAGACTCCCACTGCCCTGAATGAAATCTACTGGTTTGACGTTCTGTTTGATTTTAGAAGCCTGACATTTCCTAATTCATTTGAAGTCATTAAAAGAATATAACAATTTTGAAATGAAAGGAAAATACCAGATAATACTAAAAGATCTTCAGATATAGTATTATTTGCCTTTCCTATTTTCCATGTGCATTCAAATCTAATCTTATATTTCAACTTACTTTTAAGAACCAGATGTTAGATTTTTCACCATTTTGCCTGTTAATTTGTAATATTAAAATATTTAATAATTAATTCTAGTTTAAAAGGCCATTAAGGAAATTGATTATACTACATTACCTCTCAAGTTAATTTAAAAAAACTATATTATAGTGATACCATGACCTTATTATTTTTAAAAATAAAATTAGGAACACTTGAGAAGTAATTTCTATGGAACACATTAAATAAAGATAATGTTTAAAGATAATAAAGGTCAGTGTAGCATATTATTTAAGAATGTGGACTCTGGAATCAAATGACTAGGTTTGAATCTTGGTATCTGACATTCCACTCTATGCTTCGAGTTTTCGACCTGTGAAATGAGAGAAAGTATCAAATTATATTTCATGAAATTGTTGTGAGAATTTCATGCAAATATTTACAGTGTCTGGAATGTATAAAATACTTGATATGTGTTAGCTATTGTTTTAAGTAAGTTTTTTTAATGGTGTTATGGTACAATATGGCCTAATATATACATGTTCTAAGAAAAGGCAGGAGTTTTAGAGATTCCAGAAAGTAGTGTGCTTCAGGCAGTTTACAATTAAAGAAGTAGGGGAGTGATTCAAGCTTTGGAGTCAGAGCCCTGATGCTTTTAGATTTTTAACTTTGGTTTAGCTACTCTTAAGCCTGCTTCTTCTCTGTAAAACGAAATGACAATATTAATTATACAGGTTTTTTTTTCTTTTGTAGCAGGAAAGATGTTAATATACATAATAAGCCAGTGTCTGGAGATAGGAGGCCTTTGAGATATGGTTGTTATAGTATTGCTGGTGGTGGTGGTGCTCAAAGAGGTGGTCCTCAAATACAGGAAAGGAAGAAGTGTGGTGGAGACACAGAGCGCATGCCATATGAAAATCACTTGCAAAAACTGAAGTTAAATTTTTAGTAAGATTCATTAGCTCAAACAGTTGATGCTTAATTTGGCTCAGCTTAGTAGTCATGTTCTATCGAGGTCAAACAGCCCAAAATTGGTGTTAGAGAGGTTGATTCTGGAGCAGCACCAGGGATAGCTCCCAGTAACCCTCAGAAAAAAACAGACCATTTCCACTTCCTCTCTCAAGTCTCGGCTTAGGCTTTCAAAAGTTAGGTTCCTATTCAACATAGTACTGGATGTCCTAGCCAGATAAATTAGGCAAGAGAAAGAAATAAAAGGCATCCAATAAGAAAACAAGAAGTCAAACTATCTTTGTTTTCTGATGATATAATACTCTACTACAAAATCCTAAATACTCCACCAAAAGGCTTCTAGACTAATAAATGACTTCAGTAAAGTTTCAGAATACAAAATCAATGTATGAAAATTAGTATCAGCTCTATACACCAAATAACATTAAAGCTGAGAGTTAAATCAAGAACAAAATCCCTTTTACAACAGCCACACAAAATATAAAATATCTAGATATAGAGTTAACCAAGGAGGTAAAAGATCTCTACAAGGAGAACTAAAAAACACTGATGAAAGAAATCAGAGATGAAACAAATACATGGAAAAACATTCTATGTTCATGGATTGGAAGAATCAATATTGTTAAAATGGCTGTACTGCCCAAAGCAATTTACAGATTCAGTGCTATCTCTATCAAACTCCCAATGTAATTTTTCATGGAATAAAAAGTACTTTAAAATGTATATGGAACTAAAAAAGAGCCTGAATAGTCTAAGCTATCCCAAGCAAAAAGAACAAAGATGGAGGCATCCCATTATCCTACTTCAAACTATACCATAGGTCAACAGTAACCAAAACAGCATGATACTGATACAGAAACATAGACCGGTGGAATGGAATGAGAACCTAGAAATAAAGCCACATAACCTAAAACCAACTGATCTTCCACAAAGTTGAAACAAAACAAACACTGGGGAAAAGATTCCCTATTCAATAAATGGTGCTGGGATAACTAGCTAGCCATATGCAGGAAAATAAAAGTGAGCTTCTACATTTCACCACCTACAAAAATTAACTCACATTGGATCAAAAACTTAAACGTAAGACCTCAAATTATAAGAAGAAAACCTAGGAAATAGTCTTCTAAACATTGGCCTAGGCAAAGAATTTATAACTATGTCCTCAAAAGCAAATACAATAAAAATAAAAATTAACAATTAGAACCTAGTTAAACTAAAGAGCTTCTTTTGCACAGCAAAAAAAAAACTATCAACAGAGTAAACAGCCAACTTACAGAATGAGAGAAAATAATCACGAACTATGCCTTGACAAAGGTCTAATATCTAGAATATTTAAGGAACCTAAACAAATCAATATGCAAAAAACACATAAACCCTAAAAAATAGTAAAAGGATATGAATAGGCATTTCTCACTAAAAGACATACATGTGGCCAAAAACATGTGAAATAGATGCTTGTCATCACTGATCTTCAGAGAAGTGCAAATCAAAACCACAATGAGATACCATCTCACATCAGTCAGAATGGCTATCATTAAAAAGGCAAAAATAACAGGTGCTGGTGATGATGCAGAGAAACGGGAACTCCTATACACTGTGGGAATGTAAATTAGTTCAATCCCTGTGGAAAACTGCCTGGAGATTTCTCAAAGAACTAAAAATAGAACTTCCATTTGACCTAGCAATCAATTTCTTTACTGGATATATATCCAAAGGAAAACAAATACTTCTACCAAAATGACACATGCACTCATATGTTAATCACAGCTTTATTCACTGGGAAAATGATAAAGAGTCAACCTACGTGTCCATCAGTGGCGGACTGGATAATAAAATATGGTACATGGAATATTATGCAGACATAAAAAATGAAATCATGTCTTTTGCCACAGCATGGATGGAGCTGGAGGCCATTATTCTGAGTGAATTAATGCAGAAACAGAAAAGCAAATACCACATGTTCTCACTTATAAATGGAGCTAAACAGTGGGTACACCCAAACATAAACATGGAAACAATAGGCACAGGGGACTGCTAAGGAGGGTAGTGCAGAAGAGGGATATGGGTTGAAAAACTGCATGTTGAGTAGTATGCTCACTACCTGGGTGATGGGATCCATACCCCAAACCTCGGCATCATGCCATATACCCATGTAAATAACAAACTTGTACATATACCCCCAAATCTAACATAAAAGTTGAAATTATTTAAAAAGAAAACAAAGGACAGAAGGTTAGGTTCCCTTTAAGACAATTCCCAACGCTGATAAAGACCAAATTTAATCCTTTATTTACTCAGGAGTTTCAGTGTTCAAGGGATGACCATGCTATGGTCTATGGCTAGATGGAAGACAAGGAATACATTTATCTCTGACTGGGTGAGAGCTGTTTCTCTTTTTTTCTTTTTTTCTTTTTCTTGTCTTTTTTTTTTTTTTTTTTTTTTTTTTTTTTTTTTTTTTTTTTTTTTTTTTTTTTTTTTTTTTTTGAGATGGAGTCTTGCTCTGACGCCCAGGCTAGAGTGCAGTGGCATGATCTCGGCTCACTGAAACTTCCGCCTCCCCAGTTCAAGCAATTCTCCCTGCCTCAGCCTCCTGAGTAGCTGGAATTACAGGTGCCCACCACCATGCCAGGCTAATTTTTTTTTTTTTTTTTAAGTAGAGATGGTGTTTCACCATGTTGGGCAGGCTGGTCTCGAACTCCTGACTTCAGGTGAACCTCCCACCTTGGCCTCCCAAAGTGTTGGGATTACAGGCGTGAGCCACTGCTCCCGGCCAAGAGCTGTTTCTTAAGCATCATCATAATTCTTTTTGGTTGTCTTATTCCTTTAGGTTGGTGGATTTTCAGGGCTCATTTCACAGCACACAATTGTGTTAGGATCTGTTTTGAGGAATTTTGCAAGAAACTGAATTTAAAAAGCAAATCAGAGAAGATGGTACATTACGATAGAATTAAAAATACAAAACTCAGAAAAAAATGACATATTGCTTAGAAGTAGATACAAGTGCAGTGAAAGTGTAAAAAACAAGAGAATATTCAACACAAAATTCAAAATAGTGATACCACTATATGGTGTCAATTGGATCAAATCAGGAAACATACTAATAGCTTCAAATGCATTAACCATATTTTATTTCTTAGATTGGGTCATAAGTTTATTAGGTAATATTTTCAGAATTACTAAAATTATCTCAGGCAACCGCTTCCTTCTCTGCCTTATCACAAAAATTACTTTTATCTCTATCACTCCATGTAAGACAATATGGGGAAGCATTGTGACCATATGTCCGGGTACACCCAAAGGTACTTTTTCACCTCAATTTCATTAAGCTGGATTCTGGTGCATCAATTTGCCCTTATGCCAATTCACTATTTCAAAAACATTTGTGAACAACTGTGATAATAGTAAAAAGGCTTATCATATTTACCACTTATTACTGTGTAAGAAACTCACTGGCCCATATGCCTGAAACTAATGCTTTGAATAACTGAAATCTAAACTCACTGCTAAGAGAGGAGTTCACTTCTATTATTATCTTTCTACAATTTTTGGTGACATAACATTTAAGTATAATTTAACTATATACAATTATGACTCCTCCCAGAGCTGACTGTGGGACAGAGGATTCTCTGTGTTTCTTTTTTCTTCTTTGGTTTGTCTTGTTTTCCCCATATTTTTGAATGCTTGTGGCTTATGACCTTGTCTTTCTTTGCTTTGAAGCTCTTAACAAATCAACTGGGCTTATTGCCCAGAGAGATTGGAATTGAAAGATGAGTAGAAAAATTAGTACCCACTTTTGATCCCAAGGCCTTTTCAGGGAGTAGCTTCTCATAAAAGATCAGATTGGTGGGTTTTCAGTAGACAGTAACCTGAAATTAAAGAAAGAATTCCTAAGTTCAAGTATAAACTCCAAATATTAACAAGTGTCTAAGACCCTGGCTAGATTGCTTAACTTCTCTTGGTCTCTGTTTATTCCTTTGTAAAACTGAGCAACAATAACAATTTTCATTTTTTCCTTAGTGTTAGAATTAGTGAAATAATTTTGAAAAGTTTTGTGAATAGCAAATTGCCATACTAATGTACAATATTAATATTATCCTCAACTTCTGCCTATTCCTCACTTAATTTATCTAGTGACTCATAAAGTCTTGTCTATGTGACTTTCTAAATACCTTTAGAACAAGTCCACTTCTCTCTGCTATTACCACAACCTAGTTGAAGCTACCACTTTCTCCCTACCAGAGAGCTTAGGGCTGTAGCTTCCTGTCTGCCCTTCCTTCTCCTTATCGCCATGCAATTCATTCTCCGAAGTCGAGACAGAGAGATCCTTTAAGAAATGCAAATCTGATTATACACTCTTCTGCTTAAAACCCTTCACTGGCATCCCATTGTTTTCAATAAAAATGAAAACATTAAGTGGGTTTAAAAACTCTGCATGGTCTACTCCAACCTACTTTTCCTGTTTCGTCTCTCTCCATAGTGCCCTCTATTTTTGCATTACAATATCATGAACACATAGGCAAGTTGTTTTTTTTAAAAAAACCTACTTGCTTGGGTATTGCATATTTCACTGCATTAACCACATTCTATGTATCACACACTAATTCAGAAGATTTTAAAATGAAACAAAATGCAGGGAGAAAAAAATGAGATTATACGTACTGGGAACACTGATGAGTCTCTGTATATTATTATTTTATTGTTGTCCTATTTTCTTTAATTCAAAAACATTTCAAAGAAAATTCACAGGACAATACATTTTAGGAAAGTATTTCAGAGTGAAATAGAAGGCACCTTGATGGATGGGCTTGAGAAACCTTCATAAGCTCAAGAATATTGACAGAATGACATTTTACTCTTCCGAGTAGTACTTATTTCTAGGTAATGGGTAGGGAAATTTAGTATCTTGCCTGTCTTTTCTAAAACATTATTTTATGCTTTGACATGTTGAGTTGGATTGATTCACCTGTGTAATTGAAAAGTATAATTTGGCCTTAGTGTAATTGGTCTTCTCTTTGAATGCTCATCTGACAGAACAGATCAATTATTAGGTTGGTTCTGTCTTCTACTCCCACAGAGATAATAACATATGTAAATTTTTCCTGGAAATTCACTTATTAACGATATCCATATATAAACATGCATATGAAACCTAATTATATCTGCCTATCTTTCTTTCTCTGGCTCTATATATAGATATGCACATGCTTGCATAAACATATACGTATATGTACATTCATTCATATATGTGTGCAAAATATACATAGTTTTAATTCATATTGATTACTTTTGTTAATAATAATTTTATTACATTTTATAGGCATCCACGAGTATTTTTAATATGTAAACATAACATAAGCAAGGAAGATGGTTAAGATTGCTTTTCCTGCATATTCGTAATAATTATATCATCAACCTGAAAAATGTATGTCTTCTTATTCAAGTTATATGCAATCCATGAAGTTAAAATTAATCTCATTTCCACATATCTTTCTTCTCTAATCTCTCTGTCTTTCTGATTACTTCTGAGAAACAAATCTGATGGTGTCACTCTCCTGTTTATGAGTCTTCCTGAGGCTCCACATTATCTGAGGGAAAAAGACCAAACTGATTTGTTTTTGGAATCTCACCCAACTTAACATCTCTTGCCGTTCTCCTCTTATACACTTCAAATGTCAGTCACAATGAACTTCCCAATAGTTTCCATGCAAGATATGTCTTGTCATGACTTGGGGTTTTTATATTCTATTTTCTCTTCCAGGAATATCCTTATCTTCTTTTATATCTAGAAAAATATTATTTATCCTTTAAGACCCAGCTAAATGTCACTTTATTTCTGTAAACGTTCTCTTGATCATGTTTACTGGAGTGAGTTGATCTTTCTTTTCTGGAACACTCAGTTTATACCATTATTAAATCACTTGTCAATTTATGTCGCAATCATTTATTAACATGTTTCTCTAACTCTTGATTGTGACTTAAAAGAAATAAAAGGGATATAGGGATCCTATATTAGGCTACAATTAAGTTCATAAAACAAAACAAATAAGTGGACAAAAGTAATCATATAACTTAAACAAGATCAGTTTTCTTTCATCCATCTGATATAAGCAGTTCACAGTTGACATGTCAACTCTGCAATGTGAAGACATAGCTCCTTTGATTTTTTCCTCTACTATCCTTTAACTAACGCTCCATCTTGTCATCTAGGACAGTTTCTTTCCCTTCTGTCATTCTGAAATTGGCCAATCTGAAAAATGTGTATTTGTTTATATTCAACGTATGTTATGTTTCATGAAGTTAAAATTATTTTTCATTACATCAGTATTTCAGCCAGTGACAGAAAAGGGGAAAGATGAGGGATGGGTGTGAGATCTCAAATTGGACTAGAGTTCACTTCCATATGTTTGCACTCAAAACACAAACACTTCACTTCCATCACATTTGTCTGGAAGCTGGGAGATAAAGTCTTATATTAACTGTCAATCTTTGGTCACTCAAAATACTACAAGTATAAAAGCACAGAACACATACTGGGAGACCCTACCAATTTCTATCATAGAATATATCTTTGATTTCTTAATGCCTAGCACAGTGTTGTTTCATATTATGAATCAGGAAATACGTGGTAAATGAATAGATGAATTGCAAAAATCAGCAATTTAGAACTGCAATGAATCTGTAAGTCATCTAATTCTACTTTCTCATTTCATAATGATTCAACTGAAGAACTTGTGATTTTTCTGAATTTATTATAATAATTGATATTGTATGATTAGGAGTTTATTAGCAATTTTTAAAAATTTATTTTAGACCCAGGGATACTTACTATGCAGGTTATGCGGACATATGGCATGATACTGAGGTTTGGGTTTTATTGAACCCAATGCCAAGATAGTGAACATAGTACACAGTAAGTAGTTTTTCAACTCTTAACTCCCTCTCTCTTTCCTTCCTTTTTGAGTTTCTAGCGTCTATTTTTCTCATCTTTATGTCCATGTGTTAATGATGTTTAGCTCCCACTTATAAGTGAGAACATGCGATACTTTGTTTTCTGTTTCTGTCTTAATTCACTTAGTAAAATGGCCTCCAGCTGCATCCATGTTTCTGCAAATGACATTATTTTATTCTTTTCTATGGCTACATAGTATTCCATGGTATATATACCACATTTTATTTTTCCAGTCCACCGTTATTGGGCACTTAGGTTGATTCTATGTTGTTGTCTCAGTGAATAATGTGATAAACATGTGAGTGCATATGTCTTTTTGTAGCATTATTTGTTTTCCTTTGGGTATATACTCAGTCGTGGGATTGCTAAGTCAAATGGAAGTTCTTTTTTAGTTCCTTGAGACATCTCCAGACAGTTTTCCACAAGGAGTGAACTAATGTACATTTCCACCAATAGGGTATATGTGCTCCCTTTTCTCTGCAACTTTGCCATCATCTGTTCTTTTTTCATAATAGGCATTCTGGCTGGTGTGAGAAGGTATTTGACTGTGGTTTTGATTTGCATTTCTCTGAAATTGGTGATGATGAGCATTTTGTCATGTTTGTTGGCTACATGTATGTCTTCTTTTGAGAAGTCTTGATTCATGACCTTTGCCTATTTTTTAATGGGATCATTTGTTTTTCGTATGTTAAGTTGTTTTTGTTCCTTAAAGGTTTGGGGTATTAGCCCTGTGTTGGATGCATAGTTTGCAAATATTTTCTCCCATTCTGTGGGTTGTCTGTTTACTCAGTTGATAGTTTTATTTTTGCTGTGCAGGAGCTCTTTAGTTTAATTAGGTCCCAACTGTTAATTTTTATTTTTGTTGTGTTTGCTTTTGTGAACTTAGTCATATTTTTTTTTTTCCCTAGGCCAATGTCTAGAAGAGAATTTCCTAAGTTTTATTCTAGCATTTTTATAATTTTTGGTTTTACATTTAAGTCTTTGATCTATCTTAAGTTAATTTTTGTTTATGGTGAGAGGTAGGAGTCCAGTTTACTTCTTCTGAATGTGGTTAGCCAATTTTTCCAGCACCCTTTATTGAGTAGGGAGTCCTTTCTCCATTGATGTTTTTGTCAACTTTCCTGAAGATCATATGGCTGTAGATATGCAGCTTTATTTCTGGGTTCCCTATTCTGCTCCATTTGTCTATGTGTCTGTTTGAAGTTGCATAATGTAATGCCTCTAGCTTTTTGCTGTTGTTGTTGTTGTTGTTGTTGTTGTTGTTGTTATTCAAGATTGCTTTGGCTCTCATTAACACATATAAAAAAGAAAGTAAATCACGTTACTTTGATAATTCTGAAGGATATCTAATAGAATAGTATACTTTTTAAAGGGGAGATTATATCTCTATTGTTTTGCACTGAAGCCTTTTGGTATATGCTCCTTTATCTTGAAAGAAACCAATGGGATATCAGAAAGAAATTAAGGAAGTATGGACTGAGTCTCCATAATGAAATTTTTTTTTTCTTTCTCAAATGAAATCCAAGTATATGACAAAAAGTTTACTACGGTACAAAATGCTGCTCTGAACAATAAGCATCCTTCTATCTCTTTCTCGAGTCACCTTCTTGCCCTCCTTGGGAGAAGTATTATTTTCAGTTTCCTGTACAGCTTTGCATCTAAAAATGGAAGATACAGCTTTGCATCTCGCCTTTTTTTTTTTTTTTTTTTTTCGTTTGGATATCCGATAAGGCATATTTTAAATTTAAAGAAGGTAGAAATGTGAAAATATGGACTCATTTAATGAAACCTTTCTTAAATTCAAAAAAAAGATCTTCAAACTTTATCGCGTCTTCTTGAAAGGGCCATGAGCTCTGTCCTTCCGTCAATAGGTATCGAGTCATTTTTGGTCTTATACTGTTGATTAGCCTTCTGTGAATTCCAAGAACAGGTCAGGTTCTTCGCAACTTTGATCTTTGCTCTTCCTGTTCTCTCTGCCTTGAGCCTTGTTCCCCTGATAATTTGAATGGATAACTTCTTATTTTTCAGGCTTTAGTTTAACTTTAAATTCTTCAAAAGGGCTTCTATAACATTATTTCTATGGTTCACAACCCCTGCTGTTAGTTTTATGAGAGCACACTATGTAGATACTTCAGAGTACTCACCCAATCTGCAGTTGTGCTGTTTCTTTGTTTACTTGTTTAACGTCTGTGTGACTGTGCCATTGAAACATGATGTCAGCTAAGACAAAAATAATGTCTGTCTTGTTTTTCTTGTATACCTAGCACCTTGCTTGGCACACAGTCAACTTCAATGAGTATTTCATAAATGAAAAGAAAACAAATGAACAATAAACAAAGTCCTCTTTGAAGCCTCTGATTGACAAATCTGTGTCCCATCTCAATTTCATAAAGAAAATTTCAATCTTTTTACATACAAAGGTATGTAAAATATATTAAAACACATGAGATAAGATATAAAGACTTTTTCCTTTTGTTCTTATAAGTAACACTACAGATACATTTCATCTACTAAATCCTTTGACTTCCTTGTGATTTCCCACAGCATCATAAATTTTTTAAAAGGCAATATTTTCTCAATGATCTCTTCTCATTCCATATTTACATTTGCTATTTTTTACAATTTCTCTGACACTAAATAGGTTAACCACTACCTAAGATACATGACAAATATGGATAGCAAAACATTTATCAAGAATATTTTAAAAATAAAACTAGATAATTATTTCAATGACTAAAAAATTAATGCTACTGCTAGGGATGAAATAAATGTTAGCAAGGCAGTGAAGGAATGATATTAGAATTTGATGTGTTTATATTAATTCTTCTTATATCAGCATTCTTTACAATGCCATAAAGGCAGAGCCTAGATGCTTATTATAAAAATGTAAAAGTAAATGTTATATCATATTTGACTGTACAGGAGTTTGTACCACATAGATGTTAAAATAAAAATGTCTGTAGTTACCATTTCTCTTCTTAAAACAGTGCCTTTGTTTGGTATGTAAGTATACTATTTATTCACAATCACAAATACATTTCCTGTATTGTTGCTTTTGAAAAATTTGTTTTGTGAAAATTTTAATTTTCCAATTTATCAACTATTTTATTCATGATTACTGTTGTTTTATTTCACCTTCCAACAAATGTTAATTGGTCACCAGTATCAGGTACTGTAAGAACACAGGAATGTGTTCATTTCCTACTGTTAAGATCCATGAATGGATTTTCAAATTTACTTTCCTGCCAAATTGAGCCAAAGATATTTCTTACCACACAAGTAACTTGTAAAAATTACTTACTTGAATTACTGTTATTATTAAATATAGTAATGAAGGCTCATGGGATAAAATTTTAAATGTGCAAAGAAAAAAAGGATTGCATAAAATGTGACTAATTGAAAATCTCTCAATATTTTTTTCTGTGTTTGTGTGTATAATATATATACACAGTTACGTCAATTATTTTTCTAAGTATAGTTACATGCATATATATGTACACTATTTATTTACAAAGTTATTTAATTTTATAGATGTAGTGCGTAGCTTTTTAATATAACCATCTACTTTGAACATATCTCCGTAAAAACATAAACATATTTATTAGAAATATATGTGATTACCATATTTATTGTCATTTATTTAACCAATCATTGTCATATATTATGATTATTTCTTTTAAAAAATCTGTTATACAAATCACTGTGTTGAATATACCTATGCATACATCTTTTTCTAATTACTTCTTAAGCAAAGTTTTCTGGGAGTATGATTGCAGAATGACAATAATAATACTTTAGTGCTTTAAATGCATTCACTCAATACTTGCATTACATGCATTTATTCATTTAATTCTCAGAACAACTCTATAAAGTACATGCTGCTTCATGATTACTTTTGTTCTGTTTTTTCCTCCAACAAATATTAATTGGTTACCTGTATAAGATACTAAGATACTGATGCATAAAGAAGCTAAGACCGCACCTAATGGAATTGAAATGGCCATCTGGTGTATGAAACACCATTATTATGTACAAATAAAAATAAAAACAAGTACTGCCAATTCATTTATGAGAAATATTTAAATATACATATTAGAATTAACAAAGTATGATAACTTGCTGAAGATTCTATATTCTTTAAGTGCAGAGGTGACATTGAATTCCAAGGGTAGACTTCCAAGTCTACACTCTTAAGTATAAAACTCTATTTTTAAAAAATGTACAAAGAACTCAAACAAATATACAAGAAAAAAACAAACAACCCCATCAAAAAGTGGGCAAAGGATATGAACAGACATTTCTCAAAAGAAGACATTCATACAGCCAACAGACACATGAAAAAATGCTCATCATCACTCGCCATCAGAGAAATGCAAATCAAAACCACAATGAGATACCATCTCACACCAGTTAGAATGGCAATCATTAAAAAGTCAGGAAACAACAGGTGTTGGAGAGGATGTGGAGAAATAGGAACACTTTTACACTGTTGGTGGGATTGTAAACTAGTTCAACCATTATGGAAAACAGTATGGCG
>NW_016804150.1:2565016-2572832 GCF_001698545.2 Rhinopithecus bieti
CACATTTTAAGGTTTTAAAACTCAGTTGATGACCAGAAAGATTGTAGCTATTCTCACTTCCTCAGCACTGTTTTTTAAAAAAGAACTTTTCTCTAGGTTTCTTTGACAATATTAGTAAATATTTTATGCATTTTAGCACTATGAAAGGTTAAAAATATAATTTCATTTGCATCTATTCAATTACTCATGAGGTAAAGACTTTTGTCAAGTATTTATTGATCATTTGTATTTCATCACTTAAAAATTGTAGTTATGTGTTCATTTATCTTTTCACATATCCAGGTTACTAACAATTTGTTCATCATTGCAAATCTTTTCAGTTAGTTACTTTCTTTTCAACTTTGTTCATAATGTGTTTTTAATTATAAACTCAAATCTATAATTTTTTTTCTTACATAGCTATTGCTTTTAGTATAACTCATTCCCATGTGGCACACCATGGAATACTATGCAGCCATATAAAGTATGAGTTCATGCCCTTTGCAGGTATGTGAATGAAGCTGGAAACCATCATTCTCAGCAAACTAACACAGGAACAGAAAACCAAACACTGCATGTTCTCCCTCATAAGTGGGAGTTGAACAATGAGAACACATGGACACAGGGAGGGGAGCATCACACACCGGGACTGTCAGTGGGTAGAGGGCTAAAGGAAGGATAGCATTAAGAGAAATACCTAATGTAAATGATGAGTTGATGGGTGCAGCAAACCACCATGGTACGTGTATACCTGTGTAACAAAACTGCACATTCTGCATATGTATCCCAGGACTTAAAGTAGAGTAAAGAAAAAGAAAAAAGAAAAATATATTAATATTGTTAATTTTTGAAAAAATATATTTCTTGAATCTTCATGTATTGATCAAGAACCAATGCTAACTGATAAAAGAAGAAATAACCTGAAAGACTATGCATAATTCATAAAAATTCAATAAAACAAAAGAATCAGTTTTGAAAATTGGGCCAGAACCGAGAGGCATGTTGGACAAAGATAGGCAAAATTATTCTGAAGGACCTTTCTAGTAAGGTTCCCAAAGCTGGCAGTGATACTGTGTATTAGATGCTGTGGATTGTCACCAAAAACCAAAATAAGTAGATTTTGTTCTTACCACTACTGCTGCCAGAATTGATTTTATACTAGAATGTATTCTTCAGATTTAAAGTTCTGTCCAAGACAGGTTGATTTTTTGAGGGAGATTTGCCTGTACTTAGTAAAATCAGGCATTTGAACTTCAGTGGTTTTATATTTTGGGGTTATAATATGTCAACGAAGCAAATTGTAATAGCTAGCATAAGCGAAATAATAGTAAAAGAATGTAAAACTACCATTTAAGAAGGGAAAAAGGCAAATAATAAAGTATTGATAAAATAAGGCAAGAAAGAAGAAGAAAGAAACATTTAAACATGTAAATCTAAGACAAAGTAATAGTAAGATATTAGATATACACAAATCATATCAATAATCAAATTAAGTATAAATGGACTAAATACTCCAATTAAATGATTACAATATCAGAGAGAATGATAATTTTAGAAAACCTTACTCTATGCTATTTAAATATGAGACTTATAAGAGACACATTTAAAATATAAGGACACAGAGCCATGCAACACGAACTTCCCTAAAAAATATAACTTATGTTGTTATACTAATATTAGATATTAATGAAGGAAGGATTACAAGAGGTAAACAAGAATGTTTCATAATGGAAATAGGTCAATTTACTGGAAAGATATAATAATTCATAATCTGTATAAATGCAATAATACCTTTAATATAATGCAAAATTAATGATATTGAAAGCAAAATATATAAATTCTCAATTATGTTGGAAGATTTTAATATATCTCTCTAACTGATAGAAAAAGGAGATAAGTTGTCAGTGAGAATCTAGAAGATATGAGACCTAAGCAACATGATAAAAAACCTTAACCTAATTGAAATGATCAGAAACCACACTCAACAGTGACAGAATATACATATTCTTTTCATGTTCACATGAAACATATCAAAAAATCTTCAAAGGATTGAAATAATTCAAAATATCTTTTCTGACCACTGTTAAAATAACAAGAAATGAATAAAATGTATAACAAAATATGCAAACATTTGGAAATTATCAATATACTTTAAATAACTCATAGGTCAAATAAGAAATCACAATAAAATTTTAAAAGATTTTGAACTGATTGTTAACAAGAATATAATGTACTAAGACTTGTGAGATTTAGTTAAGGTGGTGCTTAGAAGTGCATTAAAATATATATTTAAAAACGTAAGACTGAAAATCAATTGTTCCAAGTTTCATATCAAGGAACTAGAAAAATAAATCAAACCTAAAGAAGGTAGATGTACAATGATAATAAGGAGCAGGGATCAAAAAAATACAAGATTAATATAAAAAATAAAAATCATCAAAATAATAACAATTTTATAATTTGAAATGATTATAAAAATGACCCCTAGCAAGATGAAGAAAGACGATAACGTAAATGATCAATATCAGAAATAAAAAGGGGACTTCAACACAGATTCCACAAACATTTAAATGATAATTAAATGTGAGTATGAAGAATTTTATGGCAATAAATCTGAAAATTTAGAAGAAACTGATGAATTTATTGGAAAATACAACTTATCAAAATTTTACACATAATAATTAAAATAACAATATTTTTATGTATTAGAATTATGCTATGGTTTGAATGTCTGTGTCCCCTAAAATTCACACTTTAAAAATCCCAGTCACCGATGTGATGAATAGAAGTCAGGACCTTTGAGAGTCAATTAGATCATGAGAGTGCCAGCCTCTTGGAAGAGATTAATGCCTTTTTTTTTTTTTGACACGGAGTGTCGCACTGTCGCTCAGGCTGGAGTGTAGTGGCGCGATTCGGCCCACTTCAAGCTCCACCTTCCAGGTTCATGCCATTCTCCTGCCTCAGCCTCTTGAGTAGCTGGGACTACAGGTGCCCGCCACCACGCCTGGCTAATATTTTGTATTTTCAGTAGAGATGGGTTTAGCTAGGATGGTCTCGCTCTCCTGACCTTGTGATCCACCCGCCTCAGCCTCCCAAAGTGCTGGGATTACAAGCGTGAGCCACCGTGCCTGGCCGCCTAATGCGCTTTTAAGAGTGGCTCCAGAGAGCCCCTTCGCCCCTTCTACCATGTGAAGACACAGCTAGAAGGCATCAACAGACACTGAGTCTGTTGGTACCATGATGCTAGACTACCCAGCCTTAAGAACTGTAAAAAACAAATGCCTCTTTATAAGTTACTTAGTCAAGTATTTTATTACAGTAGTCTAAACAGACTAAGACAAGTGGATTGATTATTCAAATTTCTCTCAAAGGAAATAAGTTTTATGCCCAGTTGGCTTTGCCAGTGAATTCTAGCAAACTTTTAGTATAAAAAATAATTCAAATCTTTAAAAAACTAAGATGAAAAAGTGAGACTATGCCCCAATTCATTTTATGAGGCTATCTTGTCTCAGGGTAGTACTAACAAACTGGTGTCATTCATGTTCCAAAGCTTCCTGTGTGATTAGCTAAATCTAGAATCCAGCTGAAATTACGTCTGTGCTTAGTTCCTTCTCATGTCTTATCCTTCTTCATCTACTCCCTTTGTTCTGAGAGCATGCTCTTAATAAATCACATGCACCTGAATTCTTGTATCAGGCTCTGTTCTTATGAAGAATCTGCCCCAAGACACTGGGTACCAGAGGCAAATTCTGAGGACAGGATTTTGAAGTTGGATCACTCAATAGTTAGTTTGTAATGAAGACTATCAGTGGTGTATGTGGAATGTTGATAGTCCCTGACATGCTGTATAAAACATCTTCTAGAACTTCATCTGTGGTGAATTGGGATGGGATGAAAGTGGGAGAAAATGCACTGGTATGCGTAGTATCTCTGGTGTTTGACAGGTCTAAGGTGAAAAGCAATGTAACAACTGTGGAGTTTAAAGTGAAAGCTGAAGGGCCTCCTTGGAAATATTTAAAGAAACTCCATCTCCCAAAGCTGGAGGTCAGGTCGACATGAAAATCAATCTCAGGACCTAATTGTTGAAGAGGCTGAACGTCAGTCTCAACAACTCTTATGCTAAATCCAGAGTCCTGACAGGAATAATTTGGATATGAGACTTGGGAGAGGCATATCATGATATCTGATATCCCCTGAAGCACTCTGAGTCTGCAGAATTGGCCCATTCTCCTGTTTTAGAGGACAGTGGTTGTTCCTTACTTGAAAATTATGTAAAGTCACACGTAACGTATGTTTCCTACAAGGCAATAGTTAGTTTTCACAAAATTTGCCTACACTCCTCCTGCTGGCCACTGGATTAAAAATTCCACCTTCTGAGGGAGTAAAGGGATTATATGTCCAAGAGTTATGCTAGAATGGATCTATTACAGAAGAAGAGAAAACACACTAGTTGTCCCTCAAGGTGGAACACTTTGTTTAACAAAACAATAAGAAATGCACAGGCGAAGGGGTCAGGATCATCTAGTACTCAGTAGTGGCTTTCTCTGTAGTCCTGGGATATTAGAGGGAGGTTTTTTTTTTTTTGGAGCGGGGCGCTTTTCTCCCCCAGTGGCCATCTAGTAGCAATTGGGGTGATAGGATGATGCAATAGCAAAGGCAGCACTTGACCATCAGAAACAAGATGGGATAATTACTGTAATTGACAGAAGAGTCAGACAATTAGTCATATGGTGTAATTGATATAGAAAGGGCTAATATAACATGGTGTCCTAACAGCATGGTAGATGAGCATCCAAAAGGGTATTGTTTACTAGCTACAACACAAAGAGTTAAGAAGTAAATAAACAGAAGGCTGAGATTAACTATTCCAATGGATGTCCATTCATTCTTTTTTCAGTTTCCAACCTGAGTCCATTTTCAGACCCAGAGATTGCTTGCTGCCCTTTACTCGGATATTCATATACTCAAAAAGAGGAAATATTCATATCTTTCAAGGGTTATTAGGTTTAGGTTGGAGTTGTCTCTGGTACCTAGGGACCTATGGTGCCATTGCAGATCCCTGTTAGAGTAAGGCCACACATAGATCAGGTGATATGAAGTTTTCAATCAGGTACAGCTCACAGGGGGAAATTTGGTGGTCGTTCCTCATTTCCCAAATGTGTCCTTGAAGCACTTAGCCGTTGGTGAAATTCTCATATTAATTCCTTGATTTAGGATTAAAACAATTACTACAGAGTAAAAGCTATTATGGTAGGAAAGACCACATAAAATTCAACACAAAAAAATTGATAAATGTTCAAGGGGATAGATATCATATATACCCTGATTTGATTGTTACACAATGTATACATGTATTAAAATACCACACATAATAGCAAAGACTTGGAACCAACCCAAATGTCCATCAGTGACAGACTGAATTAAGAAAATGTGGCACATACACATCATGGAATACTATGCAGCCATAAAAAAGGATGAGTTCATGGCCTTTGTAGGGACATGGATGCAGCTGGAAACCACCATTCTCAGCAAACTATCGCAAGAACAAAAAACCAACACCTCATGTTCTCACTCATAGGTGGGAACTGAACAATGAGAACACGTGGACACAGAAAGGGGAACATCACACACCCGGGCCTGTTGTGGGGTGGGAGGAGCGGGAAGGGATAGCATTAGGAGATATACCTAATGTAAATGATGAGTTAATGGGTGCAGCACACCAACATGGCACATGTATACATATGTAACAAACCTGCACGTTGTGCACATGTACCCTAGNGCTGGAAACCACCATTCTCAGCAAACTATCGCAAGAACAAAAAACCAACACCTCATGTTCTCACTCATAGGTGGGAACTGAACAATGAGAACACGTGGACACAGAAAGGGGAACATCACACACCCGGGCCTGTTGTGGGGTGGGAGGAGCGGGAAGGGATAGCATTAGGAGATATACCTAATGTAAATGATGAGTTAATGGGTGCAGCACACCAACATGGCACATGTATACATATGTAACAAACCTGCACGTTGTGCACATGTACCCTAGAACATAAAATATAATAAAAAATAAAATAAAATAAAATAAAATACCACACATACTCCATAAATTTGCACAAATATTATACATCAATTAAAAAAAGACTTAAAGGATGCAAAGTTCAGTTTCCATCATCTCGTCATTTAATTCCCCAGTTTGGTCCCAGCAAAAGTAAGATAGATCACTGTATACAATAGTGGACTACTACAAACTTAAAGAGTAATAGCCCAATTTTTAGCTACTGTGCTGGATGCTGTAGCTTTACTAAATTAATATAGTCTCTGGCACACAATATGTTTCTAGCACTTTGATGAAAGCATTCTTTTTAATACCCACTGCTATGGTTTGGATGCTTACCCCTCCAAAGCTCATGCTGAATTTAATCCTCAGTAAGGCAGTATTGAGAGGTGGAGTCTCTCCATTCATGAATTAATGGATTTAAGAGTTAATGGGTTAATGGACTGATGAGTTATGGGAGTAGGACTGGTGGTTTTATAAGAAGAGAGAGACCTCAGTCAGATAGCACACTCAACCTCCTCACCATGTGATTCCCTGCGCCACCTCATGATTCTCTAGAGAGTTCCCACCAGCAAGAAGGCCCTCAGTAGACAAGGCTGCTTGACTTTGAACTTCTCAGCCTCCATAACTGTACGAAATAAATTATTTTCTTTATAAATTACTCAGTTTTAGGTATTCTCTTAAAAGCAACAGAAAATGGACAAAGACACCCATCACAAATTTATCAGAAAGAGTTCATATTTACAGCATTTGTTTATGGTCTTACCCAGTGGGATGTAGACTATATTTTAACATTTTGCAGGGAACCACATTGGTGCCATTGATGGTATTATATATATTATCTGGAACAGATGAGCAAGGAGTGGCAAGTACTTGAGATACTACAAGACAGTCCTTCTTCGGTGGCCAAGAGAGAAGCGGTGAGACAAAATCTTGTCAACACATCAAACTGCAGATATCTGATGGTCATCTACTTTGTGTGAAGAGAGAAGTGACCCAAAGATAGGTGTTTATAGACTCATGGGAAATAGTGAATGGTTTGACTAGTTAGGGCCTCAAATGGGAAAAAATGGAATATATAGCAAGGAAGCCTGAGAAAGTGTCAGGTAAGTAGACCTATAGGAATTAGTGAAATGTTGAACATCTTTGTGTACCACACCAGTGAGAATCTGCTATATAAGAGACAGTAAACAATTAAGTGGTCAGGACAGTTTATATCATTCCACAAGACAGCCAAATACACCACACAAACTTTAGGTGACAGGAAATCTCTAATGGATGGTGAAGGAGACATATAATGACTGTAAGTTTCACCTCAAGACCAACTACAGCAGTAGGGGCTGAGCTTCACCCAACTAACCCTCATATTATGAGTTTTCACTCAAATTTTGACCAATTAGAAATTATCATTGTGCGTTTCAAGTCCTATACGTGTGAACAAAAATAGTGTGGCATATTATAAAGAACTATCACATGTTTATTCCGATGATATACTAACTACAATAAATAGTATATGATTTTGTTTATAATTTTGTTTGCTTTCATAAATTTTATAAGCATTTGGAGGGATCATTTACATAACATTTTTTTAAAAGTTATACTTCCTTGACTTTAAAATACAACATCATGTGGCTTTGAAAATTAAGAAACATATGTAGAACAAGACATTTGAAATAAAGATAAAAGAGGACTTGTAAATAATAAAGAATGATGGAAATAGTTGTGTTAGAAACTTGAAATAACTTTTGCAATTGGTCCCTTTTTTTTTTTTTTTTTTTT
>NW_016804150.1:2576591-2582937 GCF_001698545.2 Rhinopithecus bieti
ATTTACTGACAACCACGCCTTAGAGAGAAATAAAATGATAAGGGAGTTTTATATGACACCAGAAATCACACCTTTTTCTTCAAATTTTTTTGAACGTGTTTCTTAGACCTATTCTTCAGGAAAAGGTTATTATGATAAGTATGTATAAGCATTGAATAAATTAATGGAGATTATATTCATCTGTAGATGTAGACAGAAGGAAAGCAAACTAATTAATTTTTATTGAATGCTTAGTATTTGTTAGGCACATTTTATAGATGACCTTATAGAGATTTAGAGTGATTACACAATTTATTCAAGGCTGCATAAGTAATAAGTAGTAGTCGGAACTTGAATTCAGGCCTGTCTTCCAAAATCCACATGTATTTTTTCTACTACCTTAGTCTACAGAATATGCATCCTGTTCTTGATAAGATCTTATGTATATTGATTCTTTATTAAAAATGGCATCCATAATTTAAATTTTGTAGTACAAAAAGAAATACTTTGTGTATTTTAAGCTAATGTAGACTAAGTATAACATCCTCTTGATCTTAATGAAAGATAAACTATATGAAATTGTCAATATTGATCAAGTTTGATGCACATAAATGATAATATCATGCTTCAAGCTAATGGAAGGATAAACCTTTGAGAGGGAGAAAAGCAATCCCTAACAGCTGGGCTTAATATCTATGTCTGATGTTGTTAAGAGCTGGACTGGCACTTATAGGTTAGCTATGGAATTTTGCTGTGGGATATAAACCGTTTTAAAGATCACCAACATCTGATAACATTGCTTTGTGAATGTGGGAAGTGAGACACAAACAAGACTACTTGGTAATTATGTTTAAGTACAAACAAATTCAATGTTACTATGCAAACTTCAAAACTGACCAAATATCCTCCTAGACTCCTCAACTAACAGGACAGAATTCTGCTTATTTACCATTCAGATCTGCTTTATTTTTTATTATCTCATTCTGATAAAAAATTTTAAGATATCTAATCATAGTATTATCCCCTCTCTAAAAACTCCCAATCTAGAACAAGCCCCTCCTTCCTGGAACACTCCCCAACAATTATCTAATGCGAGCCTAAATCCTGTAAGTCTCTTCCAAGTCCTTACTGAACCCAAATCCTGTAAGTCCCTCCCAATTCCTAACTGCTCCCTATGGTGTGTGGTTTTGCTTGCTACAATCAGTGAATAAACCTAATTTTGTTTCACTTGTAGGTGTGTTGCTGGCAATATGTGGCTCCAGGGGAGAGGCAAAAGGGGAGATTCCCTAGTCATCTGAGATTTGTTGCCTTGGAACAGTATCCACAGCTCAGTAATAGTAAATATATCTGAGATTCCTTGTGTCTCTAGCTGTCTGAGGCATTACCCTACCAATGGCTGAGCGTTAAGTTCCTCTAGATGTAGACTTTGTTTGCAGGTCGTCGTTAATAGAGAATATGAAAACCTATGCTGTCTCACACAAGCCATTTCCATCATGCTTCTGTTGGGTAGTCATTAGGTTAAAGCTGACCTCCTTGATAAATGCTTCAAATCATGATATGTTTTAGGATATGTTAAGGAAAGATACTATATATTAAAATCAATGCAAACAGGTGTAAAGATGACATTAGGTATGAACATTATAGAATCTAGCATATTCAACTTGAGACAGAGGCCACTGTAGAGGAAAATAGACTCTGTGCAGGCAGAGCTCAAACCGAGACATTATAGTTTATTATCTTCTAGGATACATATGTAAATGAAATGCTAATGTACTTGTGTACAAAAATGCATGCATGGAAGAATTTATCTTGGCTTTTAAAAAGGTGGTTATTATTAATTGACAATCTTGACCATGAGATAATTTAATCATGAAATACATAAAATGTTGGATTTGCAATATATATCCTCAATGGTCAAGGAAACAATAATTTACTATGCCTGCTTTAGCATTTGACAATAATTCTACATATTCTAAAATGAGGACCTTTTTAACATTGTAAGACATTTCAGACAAAACACAGGAGTAGAGATTAATATATTGAACTCAAAGACAGTGGTATATATCACTCAACTTCAGAATTTTGCCATCTCATTTTATGTATTTTTTCATTTATTCCATTTCCCTGATGGATCACTTTAAAGTAAATCTGCTTAAGATGCTTTTGGACTGAGACTATGGGGTTTTCTAGATGTAAGATCATGTCATCTGTAAACAGCGATAGTTTAACTTCTTCTCTTCCTATTGCCTGTCCTTTATTTCTTTCTCTTGCCTGATTTCCCTGGCCAGAACAATTCACTTATAAATGAGAACATGTGGTATTTGGTTTTCTGTTCCTGTGTTAGTTTGCTAAGGATTATGGCCTCCAGCTTCATTCATGTCCCAGCAAAGGACATGATCTTGTTCTTTTTTATGACTGCATAATATTCCATGGTATACATGCACTACATCTTTTTAAATCCAGTCTATCACCGATGGGCATTTAGGTTGATTCCATGTCCTTGTTAACGTGAATAGTGTTTCAATGAACATGCACGTTCATGTGTCTTTATAATAAAATAATTTATATTCCTTTGGGTATATACACCCAGTAATAGAATTGCTGGGCAAAATGGTATTTCTCTCTTTAGGTCTTTGTGGGATCACCACATGGTCTTCCACCTATGTAACAAACCTGCCCATATACCCCTCTGCTGAACTTAAAGTAAAAGTTTAAAAAAAGTAAATCTCAAGTATGTATAATTTTACTGGTTTATATCTAAGCCTGATTATATCAAGATATTTTTGAAAATAACTAGCCAAATATCTATATGCATTTTTAAGATTTCTATTACCATATGCTAGTAAAACAATTTCAATAGTAGAAAAGGCTTATCTCCTTCTTCTATATGCTTATTTGCTAGGGCAGATGGGAAAACAAATTATTTAGTTATAAACTTTAGAAGAAAGGCAATTGCATTGTTTTGATTTATGCTATTTATAACTTAATTTACAAAAATATTATCTGTGTCAGTAGAAATATGGTACAGAATTTGAAAAAAAAAAAAAGTAAAACTCAGTACTGAGGAGGAAAAGCAAGATGGCCAAATAGAACCGTTTAGCGATCATCCTCCGCTCCTTTACAGGAACACTAAATTGAGCAACCATCCACACAAGAAAGCACCTTCATAAGAATGAAAAATCAGATGAGCACAGTACCTGGTTTTAAAATCCTATTAAAGAAAAAGGCACTGAGGATGGTAGAAAAGACACTCCTGAATTGCTGTCACCAGCCCTCTCCCATTCTGCATCAGGTGGGCTCCTAGGGTCCTTGATGCAAGGCCTTGGTCCCCAAAAAACATTTTTTGACCCACCTGGGACAGAGGGGAGCACACTGACCTGGACAGAAAGACCCAGGTCTGGCAGCATTCACCACAAGCTGACTGAAGAGCCCTTGGGCCTTGAGTGAGGATCAGCAGTAGCCAGGCAATACTTGCTGCAGGCCTGGGGTGGTGATGGCCACGGGGAGAGGTTCCTTGTGCTTGAGGAAAGAAGAAAGGAGAGTGAGAAGGACTTTGTCTTGTGGCTTGGGTGCCAGCTAAGCCACAATAAAACAGAGCACTGGTTAGATTCCCAAGGTTCCCATCTCTAGACTGTGGTTCCCAAACAACATTTTTGGACCTGCTCTGTGCTGTGGGGAGCTCACTACTCCAAAGGGAAGGCCAGAAGCCTGGCTGGCTTCACCACCTGTTAATTGTAGAGTCCTTGGACCTGGAGGGAACATGGGCAGTAACCAGGCACTGGTTGCCAAGAGCCTTGGGCGAAAAGCAGTGCTGTTCTGGCTTTGGGTCTAACTAAGGGCAATTCCAGTGGTGGTGGCCACAGCAGTGCTTCTGTCACCCCTCCCTTAGCTCCAGTCAGCTCAACGAAGAAAGAGAGACTCAATTTGTTTTGTGGAAAAGTAAGGGAATAGAAAAATAGTGTCTTCCTGGTGATTCAGAAAATTCTCCTAGATCTTACTCAAGACCACAAAGGTGATACCTCTATGAGTCTTCAAGAGTCAGTGTTACTGGGCTTGAGTTGCTTCCTAATGCAGATATAGTTGCAGTGACCAAAGACTTTGAATGCAACACATAAGTCCCTTTGAATACTTGGAAAGCCATGTGTCTAGACTATGAAGATTACAATAAAGGCCTAACTCTCCAATGCCAGACACCAATAAACATCCACAAGCATCAGGACCATCCAGGAAAATGTGACCTCACCAAAAAAACTAAATTTGGCACCAGTGACCAATCCTGGAGAGACAGAGATATGTGACCTTTCAGACAGATAATTCAAAATAGATATTTTGAGGAAGCTCAACAAAATGTAACATAATACAGAGAAGGAATTCAGAATTCTATAAGGTAAATTTAACAAAGAGATAGAGATAATTTAAAAGAATCAAGCAGAAATTCTAGAGTTGAAAAATTCAAATGATATACTGAAGAATGTATCAGAGTATCTCAACAGCAGAGTTGACTAAACAGAATAAAGAATCAGTGAGCTTGAAGATAGGGTATTGAAAATACATAGGGGAGACAAAAGACAAAAAACTAAAGTATGCCTACAAGATCTGGAAAATAGCCTCAAAGGGCAAATCCAAGAGTTATTGGCCTGAAAGAAGAGGTAGAGAGAGAGATCAGGGTAGAAAATGTCTTCAAAGGAAGAATAACACAGAACTTTTCAATCCTAGGGAAAGATATTAATATTAATATTAATATTCAAGTACAAGAAGGTCAGAGAACATGATATAACCCAAAGAAGACTACCTGAAGACACTGAATAATCAAACTTCCAAAGGGCAAGGATAAATAAAGAATCCTAAAAGTAGCAAGATAAAAATCAACAACAATGGAGCTCCAATACATCTGACAGCAAACTTTTCAGTGGAGACTTTACAGGCCAGGAGAAAGTGGCATCACATATTCAAAGTAAGAAGGTGAAAAAAACCTTTTATCCTAGAATAGTACATCTGGTGAAAATATTCTACAAACATGAAGGAGAAATAAATACTTTCAAACAAAGTGAAAGCTTTCGAAATTCATCAAAACCTGACTTGCCCTACAAAATACACTAAAAGGAGTTCTTTAATCTGAAAAAAAGTTGTTAAGCAATAAGAAATTATCTGAAGGCACAAAACTCACTGGTAATAGTAAACACACAAACATGGATTTTTTAAAATTTTAATGTATTTTATTTAATCTGAAATATCTAAAATGTTATTTCAATATTTAATCAATATCAATTATTAACAAAATTCTTTTGATATATTTTTTAAGTCTTTTAAAAATTTTATTTTAGGCTCAGATGCATATGTGCAGGTTTGTTAGAGAGACAAACTCATGTCACAGAGGTCTGTGGTACCGACTATTTCATTACCCAGGTACTAAACCTAGTACCCAATAGCCACTTTTTTTCTGCTCCTCTCCCTTCTCCAATCCTCCATCTTCAAGTAGCCTAAAGTGTCTGTTGTTCTCTTCTTTGTATTCATGAGTTCTCATTATTTAGCTCCCACTTATAAATGACAACATGTGGTATTTGATTTTCTATTCTTGTGTTAGTTTTCTAAGGATAATATAGCCTCCAGCTCCATCTAGGTTCATGCAAAAGACATAATTTTGTTATTTTTTATGACTGCATAGTATTTTATGGTGTATTTGTACAACATTATCTTTATCCAGCCTGCCATTTATGGGCATTTAGGTTGATTCCATGTCTGCTACGATGAACATAGGTGTGCATGAGTTTTTATGGCAGAATGATTCATATTCCTCCAGGTATATTGCTGGGTCAAATGGTAATTATAATTTTAGCTCTTTGAGGTATTGTCATACTCTTTCACAGTGGTTGAAATAATTTACACTCCCATCAATGGTACATAAGCATTCCTTTTTCTCCACAACCTCGCCAGCATCTGTTCTTTTTTGACTTTTTAGTAATAGCCATTCTGACTGGTACGTGATGGTATCTCATTGTGATTTTGATTTGCATTTCTCTAATTATCAGTGATATTGAGTTTTATATATATATTCTCATTGGCTGTCTGTAGTCTGTATGTCTTCTTTTGAAAAGTGTCTGTTCATGTCCTTTGCCTGCTTTTTAGAGGGGTTGTTTTTCTCTTATAAATTTGCTTAAATTTCTCATAGATGCTAAATATTGGAGCTTTTTTCAGATGCATAGTTTGCAAGTATTTCCTCCCCATTCTGTATGTTGTCTGTTTACTCTGTTGATATTTTATTTTGCTGTGCAGAAGCTCTTAAGTTTAATTAGATTCAATTTGTCAAATTTTGCTTTAGTGGCAATTTTTTTTGACATTTTTTTTTTTTTTTTTTTTTTTTGAGACG
>NW_016804150.1:2585411-2588241 GCF_001698545.2 Rhinopithecus bieti
AAAAAAAAAAAAAAAAAAAAAAAAAAAGGAGGAGTAGCTATACTTATATAAAACAAAATAGATTTCAGACAATTCTACAAAAAGAAACAAAGAAGGTCATTATATAATGATGAAGTATCATTATATAATGATTAAGAGGATATAACAACTTTAAATATATATATACCCAACACTGTAGCACTCAGATATATAAAGCAAATATTATTAGAGCTAAAGAGAGAGGTAGATCCCAATATAATAATAACTGGAGATTTCAACACCCAACTTGCATCATTGGACAGACATTCCAGACAGAAAATCAACAAAGAAACTTTGGAATTAATCTGCACTATGGGCCAAATGGTCCAAATAAATATTTAGAGAACATTTCTTCCAATAGCTGCAGAATGCACACTCTTCTCCAAGCACATGGATCATTCTCAAGTGCAGACAATACATTAGGCCAAAAATAAGTTTTACATTCTTTTTTTAAAATTAAAATATTATACAAATGTCTGCTCTGATCAAAATGGAATAAAACTAGAAATCAATAAGAAGAGGAAATTTGGAAACCATACAAACACATGGAAACTAAACAGTATGCTCCCAAATGAACACTGGGTCATTAAAAATTAAGAAGAAAATTTAAATATTTCTTGAAACAAATGAAAATGGAACCACAACATACCAAAACTTATATGATAGAGCAAAACAGTATGAGAAGAAAGTTTATAGCAATAAGCAACTACATCAAAAAGTAGAAAAACTTCAAGTAAACAACCTAATGATGCATCTTAAAGAACTATAAAAGCAAGAAAAAAACCAAAGCCCAAATTATCAGAAGACAATAAATAACAAAGATCAGAGCAGAAAAAAATGAAATTAAAAGAAAAAATACAAAAGATTAAAAAAACTAAAAGTTGTTTTTTTTTTAATGATAAACAAAATCCACAAATCTTTAGCTAGACTAAGAAAAAAAAGAGAAGGCCCAATTAAAGAAAATCAGAGATGAAAAAGGATACATTATAACTGATACCACAGAAATTAAAAGAATTATTAGAGCCTACTGTGAGCACCTGTATGCCAATAAATTGGAAAACCTAGAAGAAATGGATAAATTTCTAGACTAGTACAACCTACTAAGATTTAACCATGAAGATATCCAAAACACGAACAGACCAATAATACGTAATGAGACCAAAGCTGTAATAAAATGTCTTCCAGCAAGGAAAAGCCTGAGATACGATGACTTTACTGCTGAATTTTACCAAACTTTTAAAGAAGAACTAATATGAATTCTGCTCAAACTATTCTGAAAAATAGAACAGGAGGGAATACTTCCAAACTCATTCTACAAGGCCAGTATTATTCTGAAATCAAAACCATACAAAGACAAATCAAAAAAAGAAAACTACAGGCCATTAACCCTCCAAAATTTTGTTGATCCAAAAACCTCAACAAAATTCTAGCAGATCAAATTCAACAATACATATGTGAAATCATTCAGCATGACTAAGTGGGATTTATCCGAGGGATGCAACGATAATTCAACATACGTAAATCAATCAGTGTAATAGGTCACATCAACAGGATGAAGGTTAAAAATCATATACTAATTCAATTAATGCTGAAAATGTATTTTATAAAATTCAACATCCTTTCATCACAAAAAGCCTCAAAAAACTGGATATAGAAGGAACATACTTCAACACAGTAAAACCATATACAATAGCCCCACAGGTAGTGTCATACTGAGTGGGATAAAACTTAAAGCCTTTCCTCTAAGATTTGTAACAAGACAAGGATGCTCACTTTCACCACTGTTATTCTACCTAGTGCTAGAGATCCTGGCTAGAAAAATCAGAGAAGAGAAAGAAACAAAGTGTACCCAAATTGGAAAGGAAGAAGTCAAATTGTTCTTGTTTGCAGATGATATGATCTTATATTTGGAAAAGCCTAAAAACTCCTTGAAAAAAACTGCTAGAATTGATGAAAAAAATTCAGTAAAATTGCAGGATATAAAATCAGCATACAAACATCTACAGCATTTCTGTATGCAAACAGCAAATAATCTGAAAAGGAAATCAAGAAAGTAATCCCATTTACAAGAACTGCAGATAAAATAAAATACCCAAGAAGCAGGATAAAATAAAATACCCAAGAATTAACCAAAGAAGCAAAAGCTCTCTACAATGAAAACTATAAGACATTGATGCAAGAAATTGAAGAGGACACACACTCAAAAAATGGAAAGATATTCTATACTCATCAGTTGGAAGAATCAGTATTGTTAAAATCTCCATACTACCCGAAGCAGTCATTGATCATCATAGAAATGCAAATCAAAATTGCAATAAGCATCTGGTTGGTGCACCCAAGATGGCAGAATAGGAACAGCACCAGCCTCCAGCTCCCAGCGTGAGCCACCAAGAAGACGGGTGATTTCTGCATTTTCAACTGAGGTACCAGGTTCATCTCACTGGGGTGTGTTGGACAGCTGGCGCTGGTTCTCGGGTGTAGCCCGACCAGCAAGAGCTGAAGCAGGGAGAGGTATGCCTCACCTGGGAAGCACAAGTGGGAAGGGAATTCCTTTCCCTAGCCAAAGAAAATTGAGATACACAACACCTGGAAAATCAGGTAACTGCCACCCTAACACTGCAGTTTACCAAAGGTCTTAGCAAACAGCACACCAGGAGATTATATCCCACACCTGGACCAAAGAGTCCCATGCCCATGGAGCCTCCCTCATTGCTAGCACAGCAGTCTGAGATCTAACTGCAAGGCAGCAGTGAGGCTGGGGGAGGGGCGCCCACCATTGCTGAGGCTTAAGTAGGTAAACAAAGCTGCTGGG
>NW_016804150.1:2591197-2615049 GCF_001698545.2 Rhinopithecus bieti
TATATATAATATATGTTATAAATATATATAATGGAATGCTATTCAGCCTTAAAAATGAAGGGGATCTTGTCATTTGCAACAATATGAATGAAGCTGGGGAACATTATATTGAGTTAAATAAGCCAGACACAGTAGACTGGTGATTACCAGGGACTGGGAGTTGGGAAATTCTGAAGATGTCAGGCGTAGGATACAAAATTTCAGTTAGACAAAGGAACAAACTCAAGAAACCTATTGTAACACATGGTGACTATAGTAAATAGCAATGTATATATAATATCTTGAAAATCACTAAGAGTAGATTTTAGTGTTCTCACCACACACACACAAAAATGATTAGTATGGAAGGTACTGTGCATGTTACTTAGCTTGATTGAGCCATTCAACAACATATATATATTTAAAAGCTAACAGTGTATTATAATAAACATATAAATATATACAATTTCAATTTGTCAATTTAAGAAATTAAGGGGAAGGTGTGAACTTTGCATCCCCTAAAACTAAGAAAGTCATGGATTATTGATGGGCCTCATTGGATTTTGGAGGCCATGTACTGCGTATGGTAATTCTGCTCCAGTCTACACACCTGGTGACTACTAGTTTTGAGTGGGACCCACAGGAAGAAAGAACTGTGAGGTAGGTTCAGGCTGAGGTTTACGCTGCCCTGTCACTTGGATTGTATTACTCAGCAAATTGGATGGTGCCAGAGGTATCTGTTGGATGAGGATATTGTGTGATGTCCCTGTCATACCCTAAAAGAGTCACAGTGCGAACCATTATAGTTTGGAGCAAGAATAGGAAAACTTAGCATTTGGTGTATCTTCTGGAATGACATTGGGCCCCAGTAAAGAATGAACACCTGACCGTGGACAACAATGGGTTGTCCATAACAAATTGAGTATTATTACATTCTATGAGGCATATTTTGGACTAGTACAAAAACAAGCCATTTCATGGTTGAAGACAAGAGTGAATCCAAGCAGATTCCAGAGGGTAAAAATAAAAACATACCTGACTAGGTAAAGCAACAAAGGCCTCTAACTCTTTTGGAACTGAAAAGCTGAGTCATACTACCAGGTAAGTCATACCACTTGACCTGCTTAAATGCTGGCCAAGAGTGAGATACATCTAGAACATGTGGTGAAGAAAGGAGCTTATGAGTATCAATTATGGCCTCAAGATCAGTTGCAGCAGCAAAGAACTCATTCCACTCGTCATCCTATATTTTCTTTTGGAGAGATTGAAGCTAGCCACCACCTTGATGTTTTGGGGCTTAAGGCCATGAATTATCTAAAAGCTACACATGACTGTATTGGGTAACTCTTGATGTCCACCTCTCAGCGCCTCTGTTACTCTAGCCCAGAGATTCTCAAAATGTAATCCGTGAGCCAGCAGCCTCAGCATCACCCTGCCTCTATCCCTGGGTGATTCTGATGCTCTCTGAAGTTTGAAAACTACTGCTGTAGACATTTCTGTGCCAATCAACATCAAGCAGGTATAATTTGCCAGGACATTATTTGAGCATCTATTACATTTTTGGTTCCCTAATTGCAGTGTATATACACTGGTTTGGCAGAAAGATCCATGGCACCGTGTGTCTTATCTGGGGTTGCCTAGTTTTAGAGACTCCTTAATGATGTGGGAACAGAAAAAAAAGGAGTGGGATTAAGATGATGGATTTCAAGCATTAAATAATACGCAGATATCTATAATAATGTCAGGTATTTTGAAATAACATGAGGATTTTTTTTAAGTTTTATTTTTTTCTGGTGGAAGCTAGAGTTCAAGCATAGTTCTGGGGAAGAGAGGTGAGAATCAAATGCTCCCACTAACAACTTTACACCATTTGAATGTTCTTCTTCCATTTTAATTCTCCTGATAATGAAAACAGTCCAGTCGCTGATCATCTGTATCATTTAAAAGATGACAATTTATCTAGATAAGCAGGTTATTTATTTCATGAATGACTATTTTCTGTTAATAAATAGCACCAAACAATTGTGCCATAACTCTTAAGATGGAGAGAGTGACTTTGCTACAAAATGATAGTCTTAACCAAAAATCACAGTGAAATAGAGAAGTAATTAAAAATAGCATTTGACATACATTTTAATAAAATTTGTGACCAAATACAGCAACAGAATTATTCTTTTTCTCAATTTTCAAGTTGTGCCACAAGTACTTTACATTCCAGGCAGTCACTCCCCCCATACCAAGCAATGAAGACCTGAAAGATGTGTTGTCACACTTGAGAAGATCCCTTAAGAGCAGCACAGTCATCATTACAGGTAACCTGAGGACTCTCAGTATGTTCTATGTTAGAGAATATTTGTTATGTATTAATTAAAGCTATATATAGAGAACAATATTACCTAATTAGGTTAACTGTATTCCAAGATCAACTTTTACTGAAGGAAAGGTTTCACCTGGAATTTTTACAAAGTTATTTAATTCTCCATTTGTTTGTTTAGGTATGAAGTAAAGGAAAGAATCAGATCCATGATTTCATTTCCATCTCTTTTTGCAAAACAAAACAAATCATTGAACATATGTTTTATAGAAAACTTCCACTGAACAGCATAGATCTTTGTACTAATTAGTTTTTATTATTCTCTACCACATAAGTAAATCACTTATTTTCATATGTGAGGTAATCTGTGATAACATTATTTACAAGTTTCTTATAATCATTGTATTATTTGTGGTTTCTAATGAAAACATATGGTAGGATAAAGAAAGAATTTTGGATGTGCTGGGTTAAGTTTTGGGTCTTGATTTAAAAGAAAATCATAAAACTGAAAATTTTAAGAAGCTAAAATCATAAGATTGTTTATTTTTAGGGGAAACTGATGGAATTAAAATTATAATGTCATGGGAATATTTATATCTTTTTGACTCTATAAATAAAAGAAGCTAAAAGTTAGTAATCTCAATTAAAGTTGAAGAAATGAGCGTATGATACAGCACAATAAATGTGAGATATAAACCCTGATATTATATTCATTTGCATTAAAAATATAACCCTTTCAATATATGTTCATTGGTTGCCTACTAAGTAAAGCTACACACAATGAATATATGATGGGATTTGGCCTACAGGTAACATATTTTCAAATTGAAAAAATAAACTTTGCTTGTAAGTATATTATGATTAAAAAAGGAACACATAATACATTAGAGGTGTCAAGAAAAAGTATTTTCTGCACTAGAATTTGTCTCTTTTAATGCAGTAAGCTCAGTGCTTCTCAAAAACAGTTGGGTCAGAGTAGATCTTCAAGTGATATTTATTTTGATAATGAGTGAAAAAATGGGATATGGTTTGTCTTTATGTCCCCATCCAAATTGTATCTTGAATTGTAATCCCATAATTCCAAACTGTTTAGGGAGGGACCCTGTGGGAGGTAACTGAATCATGGGGTTGGTTACGCCCATGCTTCTCTTGTGATAGTAAGTGAGTTCTCATGAGATCTGATGGTTTTATAAGGGGCTTCACCCCTTCGCTAGGTTCTCATTTCTCTCTTGCCACCCTGTGAAGAGGTGCCTTCCACCATGATTGTAAGTTTCCTGAGGCCTCCCCAGCCATGCAGAACTGAGCCAATTAAACCTCTTTTCTTTATAAATTACCTGGTCTTGGATATTTCTACATGGCAGCAAGAGAATGAACTAATACAGAATGAATTAGACTTATTTTGGAAAAAGTGGTTTGTAATGATCTAGCAGTTGGTAATACCTCTTCAAATACGAGATAGTTAACATGAGAAATATTTTACGTTTTCAATAAAGTTCTATTTACTACAAGTACTAGCTTTAAAACTATCAAAATGAGGGAAGTGACAATCCATTGGAAACCTTTCTTTTTTCTCAGCATTTTTTTCTCTATTTCCTCGGGCCCACACCTTTTCTAACTGCCAATATACCAAAACTTACCTTTAATAAATTATTTAAGAAGGAATGTTACTATTTCGCTCTTAAAATTTTTCATTCTGGATTATAAAGGAAATAGATTTTTTTTTTTTTTCCTAAAGAGCCAAGTGTTCATAACTATTGAAATTGGGTGAGGGGTTCCCATGTTTTCCTACTTTCCCTGCTTGTGATAATTTTGCAAGTTTAAATGATACAATTTGATGAGAAATATTAGACAAAGTAGATAGGACTAGCTGCCTAAATAGTGTACATATAATGTATCAATTACAAATGTGTAAAGTGATGGTTGAATATATTTTTTTCTTTTATGTATTTATTTTATTTATTTATTTTTTGAGACAGTGTGTCTCGCTCCGTCGCCCAGGCTGGAGTGCAGTGGCAGGATCTCAGCTCACTGCAAGCTCCGCCTGCCGGGTTCACGCCATTCTCCTGCCTCAGCCTCCCGTGCAGCTGGGACTACAGGCGCCTGCCACCACGACCGGCTTATTTTTTGTGTTTTTAGTAGAGACCGGTTTCACCGTGTTAGCCAGGATGGTCTGGATCTCCTGACCTTGTGATCCGCCCACCTCGGCCTCCCAAAGTGCTGGAATTACAGGCATGAGCCACTGTGCCTGGCCTTATTTTTTTCTTTTAGTTCACAAATATTAATCAATTAGGACCATTGTGGGCATACAAACATATTCTGTGTTCACTTTGTCTAATATTTTTTAACTATCATGGAATAGTTTCTTATAAACATATCTAAGTAAAAAGTTACAACCATGTTTTTGTTGGTATTTAAAATAATAAATGTAAGTGTAAAACAAAATATTTTCATGGCAGTTTTTTTAAATAACAAAAATTATAGAATAAAGAAGAGAAAAAAACTTTGTAACTCAGTGTTACCAACATTTTAGATTTAACTGCGAATATAGACTAGGTTTAGAAGAAGAGATGTTAATATTTTCATTGTAGGAGCATGATATTACTAATATAAACACTATATTGCTTGCTATGGACTGAGTTGTGCCTCCTCACAATCCATATGTTGAAACCCCACCCTCAGTGTGGTTCTATTTTGAGACGGGGCCTTTGGGAGGTAATTAGCTTTAGTTGAGATCATGATGGTAAAAGGTTCTCATGATGGGATTAGTGCCCTTATCAGAAAAGATCAAAGAGCTGGCACTCTTTCTCTCTTTCTAGCATGTGAAAAGAACAACAAGAAAACTGGGGTCTACCAGAGAAGACGGAAGCCCTTACCTGAAACTGAGTCAGCTGGCATTTTGATCTTGGACTTCCAAGTCTCCAAAACTGTGAGAAATAAATGTCAGTTGTTTAAACCACCTAGTCTATGGTATTTTGTTATAGCAGCCCAAGCAGACCAAGACACTACTTTTCTACTTTTAAAAAATTTACACTTTCTGTAGATTAACAATCAGCTTAGTATTGATAAAGATAGAATACATCATCTCAAAAATAAAACATTGGTTTGGCAATATATATTTATCTTTTTTATAAAATGGGAATATGACCCAAGTAGCATGTGTTATCAGCCTAAGATATATTTCTTTTGTCATCAATGTAGTGCTAAGTAATAGTTTTAGAAATATATGTTCAAAATGTTAGAATTAAACTTTCTACACACTGGAGCAGTCCTGTACATTTAGAAGACATTTAGGTTCAGTATCTTTGAAATATTAAGGCAGTGTCATTTATAACTTGAAGTGTCAGTCCCCATTGATTTATAGTCTTTCCCACAGATTAAAGATTAATGATTTCCAGGCACGAGAACACAGGAAAATTCTCTTTTTTGTCTTCAATGTTACCTCTTTAATGTTTGGCTTGTTTCCAGTAAAAATCAAAAGGAGACAGAATCTGGGATGACAGTTGGTGGCCTGGTCATTGTCAAGAACCATAAAGGGTCTGAGATTTTATCCTACTTATCCACTAACAAGTTAATCTGTTATGGACTCATAGAAGCTGGCAGAAGACCTGAGACTCCAGGATCAGAGACAAAGGATTTTATTCCTGACGGCAATAGCAGCATCCGGAGTCTCAGCCTTCGTTCCAGTTCCTTGAGCTCCAGTTCCCAAAAGTCAAAGCAAGCAGGGTCAGGTGATACCTGTGAACACAGTGGGTTGTGTTCTAGGAGAGCAGTCTGAGTTTGGGGAAGCCATATCTTTTATAAGAGGCAGTAAGCCTGCCTAATCTTGACCCCAGAGGGAGACATCATCATTATTACATCAGTGAACAGATCGATCCTTGGTTTCTGAGAGAGACACTATCTCTAATTTCCACCTGTTTGTTATCCAAATATCCCTGCAAAGATATTCCGGAGCAGACAGTCCATGCTTCTACTCACAAGAAGTACACAAATGCTAGAGACCCATCATCAATTTTCTCCTCACAAAGATAAAGTAAAAACATTAAGATTAAAAAAAAAGAGTTTATGGCCAGGCGCGGTGGCTCACGCCTGTAATCCCAGTGCTTTGGGAGGCCGAGGCGGGCGGATCACGAGGTCAGGAGGTCGAGGCCATGCTGGCTAACACGGTGAAACCCCGTCTCTACTAAGAAATGCAAAAAAATTAGCCAGGCGTGGCGGCGGGCGCCTGTAGTCCCAGCTACTCGGGAGGCTGAGGCAGGAGAATGGCGTGAACCCGGGAGGCAGAGCTCGCAGTGAGCCGAGATCGGGCCACTGCACTCTAGCCTGGGCGATTGAGTGAGACTCCGCCTCAAAAAAAAAAAAAAAAAAAAAAAAGAGTTTATAAAAATAACCAAGCACACACTATATATCAGACAATGGACTAGGCTCTAGGGTAGACCACAAGCATCCTTCCTCCTCAGAAAGTTCACATTTTTCTCAGAGTCAGAAATAAGCTTAACACAAGGCAAACCTTCACAGGCCATTACATGACAGAAAAGAACATACTACAGTGTGGAAAAAAACTTTGCCTAGAAAAATGAGGAAGGTGTCAAAAAATTTAGCAATTGCTATGTACTTAATGATGAGTAGATTTTTTAATACCTAGAGAGAAAGTGAAAGAAACCATTCTGGGGGAATAAAAGATGAAATTTAATAGTGCTTCTTTTGGAAAAAGCGAGTAGGATGGCATGGTGAAGAGAAGCAGAAGATGACACTATTTTAATGTAACTTAGAGCTAGATTGTGGAAGTTTCTCAGTTTTATAAATCAAAGATTCACAACTGGGGTGTGTGGGGTTTTCAGATTTGAAATGGAGATTATAGGGAGAGGAAATAAAAGGAATTTAGTTGCTTAGAGGAAAACATTTCTATGCAGAGATTCTCATGTCTTTTCTATTTTCATTTGCAAGTTGAAAATAAGCGTTTTTTTTTTTTTTTTGAAATGGAGTCTTCACTCTGTCGCCAGGCTGCTGGAGTGCAGTGGTATGATCTTGGCTCACTGAAACCTCTGCATCCTGGGTTCAAGCGATTCTTCTGCCTCAGCCTCCCAAGTCACTGGGACTACAGATGTGTGCCACCATGTCCAGCTATTTTTTTAATTTTTAGTGGAGATGGAGTTTCACCATTTTGGCCAGGATGGTCTCGATCTCCTGACCTTGTGATCCACCCACAAAGTGCTGGGATTACAAGCGTAAGCCACCATGTCCGGCCTGAAAATAAGCTTTTAAAATTGTTTAAGGCATTTTAAGCAATGAGAGTCATCTATGATTTTTATGCAAGACCAGATCTGTAGACTTTAAGTAGTCATTAGTTTTAACGGGAAAGGGCTAAAGAAGGGAGACGGTGGAATCCTGTAGACAATTTGGAATCCCCTCCAATAGATTAAAGTGAATGAACCAAACAATGATAAGTTACATAAAATAAAAATGTCTTCATGTGGGGAGATGATAAGGAGAACTATTTTGCTTTGTATCATACTATAGTAAGTCACAATTAGAATAATACTTTTGTTTTAAACATTTTTTCCTTCTTGCTAGAAATAGGTTCATCAATAATATTTATTCACTGGTGATTTCTGTAGAATTTTAAGTATACAAGCTAAATCTCAAAAGCAAACATTCACTTTCTTCTTCATTGTCCACAGCCTAAGCAAGGCCACCATTTGCTCAGGCTTGACAATGGCTTATCCACAACTGAACTTCTCTCCATTTGCCCTGGTTCAAGCAAAACTCAATCTAACCTTTAAAACATTAATCAGTGTATGTCATTTCTGTGCTGAAAACTGCTCTGTGGTTTCTCATTGCTCTTAGAATAAAGGTAAACATCTTTAAAATGGGTGCATGATTTCTCTCTATCCAGATTTATAACCTCATCTCAGGCCATTCAGCTTCTAGTAAAATGAATTAAAGGCACCGGTGGCTTTCTTGCCAATCTCTGAAGTGTGCTATATTCCTTTGGGCTCTCAACCTCCTTCATTTGCTAGTCCTTCAGCTAGAAGGCTGTACCCTCTCTACCTCTTGTTAATTCCTTCTCTTTTGCCCTTCAGCTCACTTCCTCAGGGAGATCTTCCCCAATCTTCCTCTCAATCTTTATTTGTTACTTCTGTTTTAAAACCTTTACCTCTCTTTAATAACACATACTAAAATTGAAATTTTCAAATTACTTATGTGATTATTTATTTGTTACCTGGTAAATAAAGCCCTACTTTCTACCCTACCTTACCCCAAAGCCACTAAAGCTAAACCTGTGATAGAGAAGACAGCTGTATGTGCTATATCCCTAGACCTTGCATCATACTTGGCACGTGCTAAGTGTTCAGTAGTGTTTGGAATGAACATGGTCAAATTGTATCTTAAGAAGATCAGTCTGGCTGTCATTTGACTGATGAATGGGGGCAGATAGTAATGGAGGTAACGGAGGTGAGCTGGAAGGCTAAAGTGAAGAGTGATGAAAGAGGCTCTAGGATGTTGATACAAGATGGTGTCAAGTAAAAAAAAAAAATGATGCAATGATTCAGTTTCCACTGTGAGTCTTTCTCACAGTGGAAGCTGAATCACCACTTCATTAAGTCAATTTTAAACCACACAAGCAGAACTATGGGGAAAGTGAAAGAATAAAATAACACATTTAGAATAGGGAGCAAGTTGAGTAAAGAACCACATAATTGAATTTTTGGGGTATTCAATATTTTTATGTCTTCTCTCTCTCTCTCTCTAACTCTCCCTCTCTTCCTCTTTCTCTCTCATTCTTCCACATCAGTCTCCCTTGCTGATGGTGAATCATGGACAGAAGTTGCCCTGAATCAATAGCAGACACTACCTCTATCAAAGATACTGAAAGACAAGTATGTGCAGTTAGTTGCAGTTTGCCAATTAGTTGGATGAACATTCAGGAATTTCATATGTGTTTCTTGGTTGAAGGTCACATGCATCAGAATGGGTTTAATCAATAGGTAACTGAATTAAGATCTCATGACTACTAGGTGTTATGTATATTTAGCACATTTTGAAAATTTTAGTGCCTCTTGCAGGCTTAGTCTCAAGTGCCTGAGGAATATTCAGTATCTTGTGGTCCTGCCATTCCTCTCTCTGTTTAACACATATATACTTGACTTGCTAACTACTTATTTTATGCTTTATATGTTGTATACTTAACTTACCCTTGACATATTGAATAATTCTGCCCATGCCTTACAAGCTTTAGCTTACTGGGTTCATATTTGTACTTGAAACATATTAAACATTTTGCCTATGATTTATATTTGATGCTTATGTAATAGAGCTGAATGTTCTCAAAGGAAATGTACATTATGAAAGTGAGATAAAGAGTCATTTGCATACCGATTGAGCTGGAAAGTTAGCAAGATATTCTGATAGAGGTTTGGGAGTGAGGGTGAAGAAGACAAAGATGTCAAAAATATTTCTTATGTTTCCAGCTTGAGCATTTGCATAAAATGTACTGAGTTAGATAACACAGGGATTGAGATAATGGTAGTTGAAACCATAATTGTGGGTGAGTCCTCCCAGGGAAAGCTGTCAAGGGAACCTTGAGAAAACCAAAAGTCAGGGAGTCAGTGGGAAGTATTTAATATAAATGAGATAGAGAAGAAAACGTCGGAATAGCTAGGGAATACCAGGAGAATGCCCTTGTATTGCAGACAAAAGGCCAAAGTCCTTTTTAAGAAAAAAGGTTGCTCTATCATATTCAACATCAAAATTAGGTCCAGGACCAAAGACTTTAACAGACAACTCTGTAAAAATACATATATATATATAGAGAGAGATGAATATATATGAGAGTTATATAAACATGTAAGAAGATGCTCCACATCATATGCCATCAGGAAATGCATACTAAAACAACAATGAGATATCACTACATACCTATTAGAACAGTTAAAACTCAAAACACCAACAATGATATATGTAGGTGAAGATGTGGAGCAACAGGAACTCTCATTCATTTCTGGTGGGAATGTGAAATGATATAGCCACTTTGGAAGACAGTTTGACAATTTCTTACAAAACTAAATATGTTATTTTCATGCAATCCAGCAATGACACTCCTTGGTATTTACCCAAATGAGTTGAAAACTTATGTCCACACAAAATTCTGCACATGGTTGTATATAGCAGCTTTAGTCATAATTTTCAAAACTTGAAAGCAACCAAAATGTTTTTTAATACGTGAATGGATAAATCAACTGTAAACAGTTGATTTCAGACAATAGAATATTATTAAGCACTAAAAAGAAATGAGCTATGAAGCCATGAAAAGACATGGAGGAAATTTAAATGCATATTTCTAGGTAAAAGAAGCCACTTTTAAAAAGCTATCTACTGTATAATTTCAGCTACATGACATTCTGTAAAAGGCAAAATTAGGAAGATCATAAAAAGTACCAGTGGTTTCTAGGTGATAGAAGGAAAAGAGGAAGAAACAGGTGGGGTATAGAGGATTTTTAGACAGTGAAACTACTCTGTATTATATTACAATGATGAATGTATGTCATTAAGACTTTATCCAAACACATAGAATGTACAACACTAAGAGTGACTCTAATGTAAACTGTGGACTTTGGGTGACCAGAAAAATTAGGTCAAGTTTACCTGGACAAAAAAGAAAGTGCTCAATAGGTTCTGTGGTAGGATAACTTATGGTGGGATTAGCCAATGTTTTATTCTGACAGAATTCTCTTTTTCCACATGCCAATGCTATGTATTGTTTCTAGTCTTAGCAAGTTTTAAGGGAAGAAGAGGAGCCACTTGAAGTGAAGTTTCTCACAGTTTTTTTTTTTTTTTCCCGAAAGCCTAGATCATGGTAGATACCATAAATAAGAGCAAAAGTGAGGAATTCTTTTGAGGACAAGGAGACAATGAGAACATGTCCACCATATTCCTAAAAGGGGAAGGTGGGTGAGTCCTTCAGTAGACACACCCTGCTCCCTGCCTTGTTTGGTGTTCTGTGGAGATCCTACACTTTAGAGTGGATGAAGTCAGTGATGCTGAACCCTAGATACAAGATTCTCATTCTCAAAAATGATGTCTTGGTCCCAGGAATAAATGATTTCAAAGCATCAGAGAATCTGCACTAAAAAGCTCCATGTCAGCTTGAACATGAAATTGCTTGTCTCTAACCAGCGTCACAGAAGACTTTAAAGATCTCTTCAGTGCAAGGCCCTGGAGGATCTTGCAAGATGGAGATTGATTATCTTAAGAGCTAAGTAAGATATGGCTTATAACTAGAATTAGGTAGATTTAAAGAATCAATGTATTAAATTAAATTGTGATATATTTCTTGTACATCTGAGTTTGTAGATCAAGATTCTTATACCTACAATTAGAGAAATAAGCAATTAAGGAGTCAACAGTGCAAGTTCAGCAGAACAATGACAAATTACACATTGAGCAGAGAACAAGAAGTAAGAAAGTTTGAGAAGGAGGAGAACAAAACTGAATGGGAGCTTGATAGTAAAAGAAAACTTGGTTATGCTTACTGGCTGAGAAAAAGAACAAACAGACAGGGAAACAGAGTGAGAAGGAAAAGGGCACAGAAAATTCTCTGTATACACAAACACTATACACATACAGACAATACTATTTTTCTTTCTGTTGAAGCCTCCTTACATTGAAGACGCATACATCTCTAACTGGTCTTTGATAAGCTATCATCTAAAATTTCTTAACTCCTGGATTTCCTTTGCTATGACAAGCCCATGCAACCCTAACCTGCGCTCTCTCTCTCTCTCTCTCTCTTTTTGAGATGGAGTCTCACTCTGCTGCCCAGGCTGCTAACTGCAGCCTCAGCCTCCTAAGTTCAAGCAATTCTACTGCCTCAGCCTCCCAAGTAGCTAGGATTACAGACACCCACCACTACGCCTGGCTACTTTTTGTATATTTAGCACAGACAGGGTTTCAGCATGTTGGCCAGGCTGGTCTCAAACTCCTGACCACAGATGATCCACCTACCTTGGCCTTCCAAAGTGGTGGGATTACAGATGTTAGCCACTATGCCTGGCCAGCCTGCTCTCTTTCTGTCTGTCTTTAGGCTTTTCTCCAAAGATATAAGGTCAATTTAATTCAGTTCAATGGTTTTGACCTGTTTGTTGTGTTTATTGATTGCCCAGCCACTGATTAAGCACTTCACCATCCTACTTGTTCTTCATCTGTAGCTTCTTCTCTCAGAGTTGAAAGGAATCATTCTCAGGCTGTTCAGGTCTTCTGGTCAGTAGGAAGATCCCTCCTTTGATGGAACTGTGGATGAACCAATAGTTGTTAGGTTGCCTTTAGGAAAGGAGTCCCACTTCACTACTTTGTATGTAGGAATTTTGTAAATAAAGACACCATGTCTATGTTGTGAAGTCATGTCTAAGGAATTCAGTTTATTATTTACTTGCTAATGAAAGATAAGGATTTTGTCAATGGCAATAAATGACAGCCCTAATTTTATTGCAGGGAGGGAGAGGGAATAGATCTAAATATCTTGCTAAAACATGACATTAGTTTCATGCTTTTAATTTAAATGAGGGCATTTTGCAATATTTGGCCTGAGATAGTATACATTTATCAAAACTCAATGGCATTGGCTCAGGTTTTCTTCTGTACTTGTGGAGGGGAAGTGCACATCTCATTGTTGGCAGCTGCTGCAGCTAGGAATATGGAGATTCCTCTCTGTGTGCACAAGGAACAGAAGTTAGGCCCAATCAATCCTTGCTCAGGCACTTACTGTGACCTGGACAAGTCCCTGAATTAAAATGTCCTTAACTACATCTAAAATGGGGTGACTAGTACCTATTCTGAAGAATTATGAGTATATGCAGAACACCGAGTCAGGTGTCTGTGTTAAGAAAAAGTAACTACTCTGGTTAATATTAATTATCAGGCTGCTGCTAAATGGTATCTGCTATAGACATTTTGGAGGCAGAGGGTGAAGGGTAAAATATTTACCATGATCTCCATGATCTATCCCAAACACTCATTTCTGCTGCACTTACTTCATTTTTGTAAGAAGCTGGAACTGTCCCCACAAAAATAAACGTAAACCCAATTCATTCATTTCTTAGTTTTGCTTTTTAAGCAAATGCTCATATTTTAGTATGCTACAGGCTAGCTGAACATTGTGGAGTTTGGGAGGCTTATAGGGATCAGGCAGCACTGCAGAGATTGGGTTAACATTAAGTTTATCTTGAACACTCACCTCAAAGGTTTCTAATACCTTAGTAAAAATTTCCCCAGACTCTCCACCCCAACACCTCCCAGTTCATTGTTTTTTTTTTTTTTTCCTTACGGTTGCTTCTTGTTACGTATCTTGTTCTTGTACTGTCACACTATATTATGTGGTTCACATGACTGTCCATCTACTTATGTAATGAGCCCACAGACTTTACCTTTGACCTTTACTACTAAGAAGATGCTCAATAAATTCATGCATTAATTCATAAATAGAATTCTGAACAAATTAATTAATACCACTGGAGAGGTGCAGACAGGTTATGAAACTGTAGCCTAGTTCAATTAGAGCAGGGAAGCCATCTTCACCTCCACAAGGACAATTTGAAGGCAAGTTCCAGGACATGCATGCTTTAGGTGTTAACTGGAACAGAGGCTGCACTGGGGACTAAGAACAAAAGGGTGGGCATTTAGGGGGCACTTGGCTGCTTTAGAACCTTTTTTTTCCTCCTGGGATTCACTTTCCTACACCATCCCCTACCCTTATTCACCTAGCACTGATCCTGATAGTTTCCATTACCTGAGAGGCTTTAATCTGCATAACAAGGTGTGTATTCACCAGGACTCCTCCCTTCAGCCTCCCATGACTTGTGCCACCACCTCCCAGAAGCCCCAAGTCCCTGTTCCTTTCTGTAGCCCAGGATGCTATAGAAGCTTTAGTCATCCGATCCTTCTTCAAGTCTCATTTTGTGGAACTCCCATGCATGTGTACATCACTAAATATATTTTCCTCCTGTTAATCTTATGTCTTATATCAATTTAATTCATATTCCAGCCAAGGAACCTAGAAGACTTGAAGGAAGTCATTTTTCACTCCCCTACATTAACTTCTTCAAATTTTAATTCACTCACATGTATAATGGAGATATTTGTACAGTATTATGTTCCTCATAAGGTTCTCAAGAAGATGAAATCTAGAATATCTTAAAAACGGAACAAATGCTTTTGTTGTTATTGTGGTTACAATTAACCCTTGAACTTGACTACTAACAGGCTATTGTTGACTGAAATTCTTACTGATAACATAAACAGTTGATTAACATATATTTTGTATGTTATATGAATTATATGCTGTATTCTTACAATGAAGTAAGCTAGACAAAATGGTATTAAGAAAATTGAAATAAAGTGAAAATATACTTACTTATATTTCATTAAGTGAAAGTGGATCATCCTAAAGGTCTTCATCGTCACAATCTTCATGTCGATTAAGCTTAGGAGAAGGAGGAAAAGGAGGGGTTCTTGCTGCCTCAGAGGTGGCAGAGCTGGAGGAAAATTTATGTGTAAGTGAACCCATGTAGTCCAAACCTGTGTTCTTTAAGGGCCAACTGTATTTTGATTTATGAGTATTTGGTTAAAAGTCAACAATATCTTTTACCACTGGTAGTATGTATATATATGTGTGTGTGTGTGTGTGTGTGTGTGTGTGTGTATATATATATATTCTTTCATATTCAACTTAGAATAGACTTCTTGTATTTGAATGGGAAGAATTTTCTTATGTCTTTAAAGAAAATATGGGAACAGAGGCAAGATGGTGGACTAGACGCAGCCAGGAGGGACATCTGCCGTTGAGGGACTGGGACATCAGGAAGACTGGTGCACTCCCACTAGGTCTTTAAAGGGAAGGTATTGAGAGCAGACAGAGGGAGGACATAGACACTGGGCTTAAGAGGGAGAAAACTGGGAACCCTACACGGGGCTACTGCACACTCATTCTTGGCCCCCAAGGACTCTTGGGGAAGGGGTGACTTGAGCAGGTAAGGAGAAACCTGTTCTCACCATGGACCCCTGGAATCCTGGCAGCAGGAGACCCCACGATCCCTATAGACACTTGAGCTGGCATGGAGAGCTGCTTAGAGAGCTGGTAGGGGCCAGACTCCAACCTGTGCAGAGCCCAGAGGGTTTGATGTGAGAACATCTGCAGCGGAGCATGGCCAGGGATACCAACCCCTCAAGGCTTACCATGCTCCCCTAGGAAATTTTTAACCTTAGGGTAATCATTGGACCTGAAGATAGCCGGGCATTCTTGCCAGTGAGATGGGACCAGTCCAACCTGAGCACTTCCTTGTCTGTTGGTCTCTCCCAGGGTCCTAGCTTGCCTGTGCCGGCTTGCAGTGCAGCCTTGGATGCCCAACTGGGATGACTCCTGGGGACCTGCATGAGAACTGCTGCACTGACAAAATGCACCTGGCCATTGGAGAGCTCCATCAATATGCACCAGCCCACTCACACCCTCTCCCCACAGCAGCCTCTCTCATGCCTGTTTGCTGGCACACATTCATCCATGGCTCCCATTACTTTGCTGGTGCATGTGTGCACAGGTGGACCTCATCTCTCCTCCGCAACAGGTTCATGTGTGTGTGTGTGCGCATGTACACCCACTGTGCTGATGGTATAAGCACACCCTGCTCTCTCCTTCACCATACCAACACTGCTGGTGCAAACATGCACATGGGGACTAGTGCGTCCACTCCCCTGCCCTGCACCACCATTGTCGCTGGTGCAAATGCATGCACAAAGGCCAGTGGCTCTGCATTGCCACTGCTGCCAGAGAAAACCCATGCACAGAGGCTGTCAGCCCCACACTTACCAGTGCCCTGCCCCCACACCAAGACTGTTGTCAGTGCAAATGTGCAGACAGATGCTAGTGGTTCCACCTCACACTATGCTACCACTGCTCCCACAGCCAAAGCCTGCACAGAGGCTGGTAGCCCTGTGCCCATGCCCTGCCCGAGATCATGAGCATGCGTCCTGCATGCTACTGCTGCTGCTGGCATTTGTGAATGAGCCTGGATCCTGCCGCTACCACCCAAAAAACTGCTTTGACTGATATCATCCATTGAAGTGTTGTGGCCAGAAGTCTGGGAACACCTCGACCTCTCCTATGCAACAGGATCCTAACGTCACAGGAACAGAGAATAAGGCAAAGGTCCCTATACCAGCCCCACAGAGTGAGGACATGTAGCCCAGAGTGCTGAGCTGAGTCTTGGCCCTTTAAAATATTCCTGAAATGAAGTCAATTAACTAAACCTACCTTATACCATAATCAACCCACCAAGGATATGAAAATGAAAGTAGAAAAATCCCATCCAAAGAACAGCAACTTCAAAAATTGAAGAAAATCAGCCCACAAAGATGAGAAGGAACCAGCACAACAACTCAGGAAGCTCAAAAAGCAGAGTGTCTTCTTACCTCCAAATTACCACACTAGTTCCCTAGCAACGATTCTTAACCAGGCTGAAATGACTGAAATGACATAAATAGAATTCAGAATGTAGACTGAAACCATTATCAAGATTGAGGAGAAAGTTGAAACCCAATTCAACAATTCTAAGGAATACGTAAAATAATACAGGAGATGGAAGACAAAATGGTCATTTGAAGAAAAAAACTAACTTACCTGATAGAGTTGAAAAACTCACTTCAAGAATTTCAGACTACAATTGCAAGTATTAACAGGAAACTCATCCAAATTGAGGAAACAATCTCAGAACTTGAAAACAAGTTCACCAGAACAACGCAGTCAGTTGAAAATACATAAAAAGTAATAAAGAAGTATGAACAAGACCTGAGAAATGTGGAATTGTGTAGAGAGACCAAATCTATGACTCATTGATGTTCCTATAAGAGAAACAGAGAAAACAAGCAACTTGGAAAGCATCTCATGACATGTTTCATGAAAACTTCCCAAACCTCACTAGAGAGGCCAACATTCAAATTCAGGAAATTTAGAGAACCCCAGCAAAATACTACAAAAGAAGACTACCTCCAAGACAGATAGTTATCAGGTTTTCCAAGGTCAAATTTAAAGAAAATGTTGAAGGCAACAAGAGGGAAGGGGCAGGTAACCTACAAAGGGGAACCCTCATCAGGCTAACAGTGAAGCTTTAAGCAGAAACACTACAAGCCATAATAGACTGGAGGCCTATAATCAGCATTATTACAGAAAGGAAATTCCAACTAAGAATTTTATATTCAGCCAAACTAAACTTCATAAGTGAAGTAGAAATAATAACCCTTTTAGATAAGCAAATGCTAAGGGAATTCTTTATCACCAGACCTGCCTTACAAGAGGTCCTGAAGGGAGTGCTAAATATGGAAAGGAGAGGCTATTACCAGCCACTACAAAAACATGTTTACGTATATAAACCAGTGACACTACATGCCAATCACACAAACACATCTGTATAATAACCAACTAAAAACATGATCACGGGATCAAATCCAAACATATCAATACTATCCTTGAATGGAAATGGGCTAAGTGCCCCAATTAAATAAATGGCAAGTTGGATAAAGAAGCAAGACCTAACAGTATGTGGTCTTCAAGAAACCTATCTCACATGCAGTGACCCCATAGGCTCAAAGTAAAGGAGTGGAGAAAAATCTGTCAAATGAATGGAAAACAGAAAAAAAACAGGAGTTGGTATTCTAATTTCAGACAAAACAGACTTTTAAGCAACAAAGATCAAAAAGACAAAGAAGGGAATTACATGATGGTCAAGAGTTCAATTCAATAAGAAGACCTAACTATCCTAAGTATATATGCACCCAACAGAGAAGCACTCAGATTCATAAAGCAAGCACTTAGAGACCTACAAAGAGACTTAGGTAACCACACAATACTGGTAGGATACTTCAACACCCCACTGACCATGTTAGACAGATCACAGTGGTAGAAAACTAACAAAGATATTCGGTACCTGAACTTGACACTGGACCAAATGGACCTAATAGACATCTATAGAGCACTCCACCCCAAAACAAAATACATATTCTTCTTATCTGCACATGACACATGCTCTAAAATCGACCACACAATCAGCCACAAAATGATCCTAAACAAATTAAACACACACACACACACACACACACACACACACACACACACACACACACACGAAACATATTCTAGGACCACAGTACAATAAAAATAGAAATATTAAGAAAATGCCACAAAATCATACCATTCCACAGAAATTAAACAACCAACTCCTGAATGACTGCTAAGCAAATAGTGAAATTAAGGGGAAATCAAAACCTGGCAGAGACACAACAAAAAGAGAGAGCATCAGATGAATAACTTTGATGAACATCACCGCAAAAATCCTCAACAAAATACTGGCAAACCAAATCCAGCAGCATATCAAAAAACTTATCCACCATAATCAAGTAGAATTTATCCCTAGGATGCAAGGTTAGTTCAACATACACAAATTAATGAATATGATTCATCACATAAACAGAGCTAAAACTAAAAAGCATGTGATCATCTCAATAGAAACAGAAAAGCTTTTGAAAAGTTCAATATTCCTTCATGTTAAAATCCCTCAATAAACTAGGCACTGAAGGAACATACTTCAAAATAATAAGAGCTATCTATGAAAAACCTACAGCCAACATAACGCTGAAAGGGCAGAAGCTGAAAGCATTCCTCTTGGCAATTGGAACATGACAAGGATGCCCTCTCCCACTCCTATTGAACAAAGTACTGGCATTCCTGACCAGAGCAATCAGGAAAGAGAAAGGAATAAAAAGCATCCAAATAGGAAGAGAGTGTTTCAAACTATCCCTGTTTACAGATGATGTGATTTTATTTATAAATATTTTATTAATATTTATTTTAAATAAAATATGTATAAATATGTATTTAAAATAACATACTTTATTTATAAATCATATCATCTGCAAACAGGAACAGTTTGCAGGGTTTTTTCCCAGAGAATCTGTGGGCTTTTTCAGATAGAATCAGAGAGTCAAGCTATCCCTGAATCATACCATTTGTAAACAGGAATAGTTTGACTCCCTGATTCTATCTAAAACACTCAATAGTCTCAGCCCAAAAGATGCTTGGTTTAATAACCACCTTCAGCAAGTTTCAGGAAACAAAATCAATGTATGAAAATGAGTAGCATTTCTATGCACCAACAACATGCAAGCTGGGCACCAAATCAAGAACATCATCCCGTGCACAATAGACATGAAAAGATTAAGTGCTTAGAAATACAACTTAACCAGGGAAGTGAAAGATCTCTACAAGGAGAATTGCAAAACACTGCTGAAAGAAATCAAAGATGACACAAACACACGGAAAATCATTCCATGCTCATGGATAAGAAGAATCAATATTTTAAAATGGCCGTGTTACCCAAAGCAATTTACAGATGCAATGTCGTTCTTATCAAACTACCAATGACATTCTTCACAGAATTAGTAAAAAAACAAAAACAAACAAACAAAAAAACATATTTTAAGATTTACACGGAATGAAAAAGAGACCAAATATCTAAGGCAATCCTAAGAAGAAAGAACAAAGCTGAAGGCATGACATTACCCAACTTCAAACTATACTACAAGGCTACCAAAACAGCATGGTACTCATATAAAAACAGACATATAGACCAATTGAACAGGATAGAGTCCAGAAATAATACCAAATACTTATAACCATCTGATCTTCAACAAAGTTGAATTTGTTGAAAACAGTAGGAAAAGGACTCTCATCATATATAAAAATTACCTTAAGGTGGATTAAATTTAAATGTAAGACATCAAATTATAAAATTCCTGGAGGAAAACCTAGAAAATACTCTTCTAGACATTGGCCTGGGCAAATAATTTATATGACTAAGTTTTCAAAAGCAAACACAACAAAAACAAAAATTGACAATTGGGACCTAATTAAACTAAAGAGCTTCTGCACAGCAAAAGAAACTGCCAACATAATAAACAGACAACCTACAGAATGGGAGAAAATACTTGCAAACTATGAATCCAACAAAGGTCTAACATCTAGAATCTATAAAGAACATAAACAGATGTCCAAGCAAAAACCAACCCCACTAAACAGTGGGAAAATACACGGAGAGACACTTTTCAAAATAAGACATATATGTGGCCAAAAAGCATATGAAAAAATCCTCAGGATCACCATTCCTTGGAGAAATGCAAATCAAAACCCCAATGAGACACTATCTCTCACTAGTCAAATTGCTATTATTAAAAAGTCAAAAAATAACAGACTTTTGCAAGTTTGTGGAGAAAGAGGAATGCTTATACACTGCTGGTGGAAATGTAAATTATTTTAGTTATTATGGAAAGTAGTTTGGCAATATCTCAAAGAACTCAAAGCAAAAATTGTTCAACCCAGTAATCCTATTATTGGATGTATACTTAAAGGAATAGTCTACTGTAAAGACACATGCACGTGTATGTTCATCACAGTATTATTCACAATAGGAACAACATGAAATCAACCTAAATGCCTATCAATGGTAGAGTGGATTTTAAAAAATTGGTATATTTGCACCGTTGAATAATACACAGCCATAAAAATGAATGAGATCACGTCCTTTGATGCAACATTGATGGAGCTGGAGGCCATTAACCTAAGCAAACTAACACAAGAACAGAAAACCAAATACCACATGTTCTCACTTATAAGTGGGAGCTAACCATTGAGTACATATGGACACAAAGATACAAACAAAAGACATGGGTACCTACTCGAGGGTAAAGGAAGGGAGGAAGAAGAGGATTGAAAAACTATCTATTGGGTACTACGCTTGTTAATCTGTATACCAAAGCTCTGTGACGTGCAATTTACCTATATAACAAATCTGCACATGTTCCCTTGGACCTGAAATAAAAGTTAAAAAAATTAATGAAAAAATGCATAACTTTTTCCTTAAACTACAAAACATTGCAAAGGAAAATTAAGGAAAATCTAAATCAATGGAGAGCAATTGTATATACACTGATCAGAAAATTCAATATTTTAAAAATAACAATTTTACCCAAACTGCTGTATATATTCAATGCAATGTCAATAAAATCTTAAAGAGAATCCTTTTCTACTCCCTGCAAAAATAAAATAATGTATTAATGATAATATAAATTATTCTTAATTGAGCCCTACCTGTCAAACTTTGTGTAAACATCTTATGATGATTCATTCATTGACTTAATTCCATAAATACATGTAAATCATGTAGTACTGGAGGTAGATTTCAAAAATAATTTTTGTCACTTATATGTAGCTAATGAATGAAGTTCCAAAAACGGCAAACTTTTTGAAATTGTAGATAGTATCTCTAGGTGAAAGTGCATTTTGACAGTTTCTTAATGGAGTCTAAAACCCACTCTTCTCCCCACAAATGATGAAAAATTGCTTCTCTGTAAGTACTGATTCAAATTATTTTTGGAAAAGAGTAAGGTTCACTACATGTACTAAAATAAATTAATGCTGCAAGTAAAGAGTGCTTCAGCCTCATAAAAATTTGTAGCTTGTTTGAATGGTTTTCAGGACAATAGCAACAAGCTCCTTTTTCCATATACTTAGCCTGGATCTAAATAATTAACAAATTCTCCATGGGAAGTTAAACACGCTTAATAATGATACGATTCTAAAGTCAATGCAGGGGCTGAAAAGGTTCTGTTCCTTTTCCAAGTTTCAAACCAAAATGATTGGTGTTTTGAAATAAGGAGCACTTATAAGAACACTGCATGTTCTTTGAGGCAGTGTTTTCAATATTAAGCTGTAGTTCATGGCCCTTTATTGTCATTTTGTCTATATTTTAAGCCAATCCTGTAATAGTTTTTTTTTTTTTTTTTTTTTTTTTTTTTTTTTTTTTTTTTTTTTTAAGAATAGGGTTAAATTTAAGAGTTAGAACTTGCCAAAGATGACCAAAGGGAAGGGGAATGAAATTATTTGCTGCTAGTTGCAGCTTCTAGAGCTAAATCCTGTAAGAACTGGATAAAGGACTTCAATACACTCTTTATCAGCTCAACACAACTTCCCTATAACCATGTATTAACAGATGTGTGCAACATTTTCTATATTTCTTTCTCCCTTAAAACAGGTCAATTGTGATTGTTATTCCCTGGATCATATTCGGCTTGAGAGCACACAAGAAAATACCCTCTAACTTTAAAAATAATGTTGTATCACGAGTCTTGAGTTTTCTGACTCATTTAATCTGGTGGTGAAAAAAATTGAGTTTGCCGTTATCTACCTTTGTAGTGTGGCAAATGGTCCTATTAGGTCTCCTGGGTGTCTCTTCTGTATTTCAGTGATGTGCTAAAGGTGGATAAAAGTATCCCTTGAGAGATGGGCGCTGATGGCTCACGCCTGTAATCACCGCACTCGTTGGGAGGCCGAGGCGGGATCACAAGGTCAGAAGATCGAGACCATCCTGGCTAACATGGTGATAACCCCGTCTCTACCTAAAAATGCAAAAAATTAGGCCAGGCGTGGTGGCCGGGAGCCTGTAGTCACCAGCTACTCGGGAGACTGAGGCGGGAGAATGGGCGTGAACCCAGGAGGTGGAGCTTGCCAGTGAGCCGAGATCGCGCCACAGCACTCCAGCCTGGGCGACAGATCGAGACTCCGTCTCAAACAAAAAAAAAAAAAAAAAGAAAAAAGAAAAGAAAAGAAAAGTGTCTTTGAAGATTCCTTTGAACTCCGAGATTCTGTGATTCTTTAAGCATTGGTTGTTGAACAAGATCAGAGTTTTAGAGGTTGAAGTTATTTTTAAAATCATTTGTTTTCTAAGTACCAGGAGTTAACTTCGTATCCAAAATTAGGAAGACAGACAGCAGTCTCTGCCTGAAGTCCCCACATCTAATCAGATGCTTCTCTCCAATGTAGGAGAACATGGGTTTTGTCACTGTGACGACTATGTGGAATTCATCCTAAAGATTATGCAAGGAAGCCTCAGAGCAGGTTCCTTGCAGAACAGTGCCCTGGTTATAAGCACAACTCAGGTCACCTAGGACAGAAATAAGGGTTGGTTTATGGTTGTGAAAGGGGTAAGACAGAAGCAAAAAAGATAAAGCAAATCTTTGAAATAGAAAGAGTTGGGTTTTTTTTTTTATTATTTTTGTCTACCTACAGGGCTTTCCTGTAGTCACTTTATATTTCATTGAAAATTCCTTTATACTTACGTTTCTCAGATGTATCTGAAAATTCCTTTCTACTTATATTTTTCAGGTGTATCTGATATCTCAGATATGCTCTACATGGACTCTCATGCTTTTGAATGCAGCTCATACATGACTTTGTAATAATCACCTTGTTAATGTAGCAGAGTATTGGAGCATTTATTTGAGAGTAGGGTAAGATGAGGAGGGAATCATATTGGAGAGATAGATGACAGGGAAGTGAAGTGAAAATGTGAAGTCGATGATTACAAAGGTAAACAACTTCCTAAAGAAGTTTTCGTAAATTTAAGAGAAAAGTAAAAATACTGTTATTGAAATTTTTTGTCTTATATCTTTTTTTTTTTTTTTTTTT
>NW_016804150.1:2615497-2639230 GCF_001698545.2 Rhinopithecus bieti
TAATTTTATATCTTTTTTTTTTTTTTTTTGGAACAGAGTCTCGCTTTGTCGCCCAGACTGGAGTGCAGTGGCACCATCTTGGCTCACTGCAAGCTCCGCCTCCTGGGTTCACGCCATTCTCCTGCCTCAGCCTCCGAGTAGCTGGGACTACAGGTACGCACCACCACGCCCGACTAATTTTTTGTATTTTTAGTAGAGACGGGGTTTCACCGTGTTAGCCAGGATGGTCTCGATCTCCTGACCTCGTGATCCGCCCGCCTCGGTCTCCCAAAGTGCTGGGATTATAGGCGTGAGCCACTGCGCCCGGCTGTCTTATATCTTAACATTAAATATATATCTAGCAATAATCTATCTATACATACACACACACATGCAAACACACATATATACATATTATTTAAAGAGGATTAAACTGTGATTTAGAGATATAAATGCCTATTTTAAACTTTGAAGTATTTTAAATCTTCAAAGTAATTTGTGATGTGAGCTTTTATTCAGTAATCTCATTTTTTTCATTTAATATTGTTTCAAAGAATATTTTTCTATCTAATCAGTGGCCATCTTTGAAGTGTGTGACTTAAGTATCACGTTTTTTTAAAAAAGCTAGTATAAAATGTAGACCAATATAAAGACCACACACACACACACACACACACACCCCACAAATGTAGGAACACTTTAGGGAGAGAGGAAGTATTCCCTGAATATGGTCCTTGTGGTACAATGAGCTCAATTATTCATTTTTATATAAATGGGCAGCTTTTGTTATATTTTGATAGTACATTTAAAAAATCAAAGGCAAACCTAGTCTCCTTAATGGCTAGATGTGAAATGTAGATTCATAGCATTTATCTTTCACACATAATCTATAAAATATGTCCATTCATAAAGTTTTTATATATTCTTTTTTCCAAAAAAGATTTTTTTGTCCAAACAACAAATTTAGTATTTACCAAACTTTGAAAGCAGTGTGACTATTAGAAAATAAAGGAAGGTGTTCAAGACCAAAAGCAAACGTCCCTTCAGCAAGTGGGAAATGTAGACGTGTAAGAATCAATGTGTAGAATCTTGAATAGTTAACAAACAGGGACCCATAGGGTGGGCACATCTAGTTGTGCTGTTCTCCCATTAACAACCTTACCATATGTCTACAATTTAGCTAATTTTATTTTCAGAAGATAAAACATGCCAACTCATCCACCACACTGGTACGTTTAATGAGCTGGGGTTATTTTACCTCTTTGCTTGTATGTGGAAATCAATATGCAAGCTCACCCGTTAGCTTTCAATCAAGTCTGAACAAGTTGGGAGTAGGGATGCAGTTTATTTGTGGTCCCATCATACACAATAAAGATCCTGTAGTGATTATTCTTCCATCACCTGTACTTGACCTGAAAAATTTTAATAGGATCTAAAATATCTCATGATTCACCTTCTACTGTCAAATAGCAATCAAGATGCTGTGTTTAAAACAAACTTTAAAGCAGAACAAACACTTGCGAAGCAATATTGAATGAAATGCAAATTTATCAGTAGTTGCTAGTAAAATAGTTGTTAGACTGTTCAAATATAAGCTTAAAATATGGAGAACAAGTATGGAATTAAGGAAGGATGCTTAAGTCTTTTACTTTTCGGGGAAATAATTCAAATCTTCAAAGTTTGGTTACCTTTAGACGTGTGTTTTAAAATAAATATATGTGCATCTATGCTATTAACTTAAAATTATATAGTCCCATATTTTATATTATATACTAAGTAAATTCTGAACCATTTTATGCTACCAAATGGTTATTCATACATTGCATACAATTGTATCAAGTTGTACATTTATAAAGTACTTATCTGAGGGAAGTATTTATTTAAAATATAAATGATCTACTCAAAATCAAATCCCAATATATTTTAAAATAAATTTTGAGGATTTATATTATGCCATGTTTGGTAGGAAGATAGGAACCTAGAGATTTTATGTACTTAACTCTTTAATATTTTGTGGTTCAAATATTACCTAAATGGTATATAATGTATAGATTCTGGATTTTCAGATACTCATCAGCCTTTTCCCTCTAATTTTATAAAGATTACATAATGTTTGAGATTTGGATTGCTCATTTTGCTCAAGACTATGGTCAGCGTTAGCTTAATAGAAATAGTGTAGCCTGACTGCATACAGTAAGTTTTGAATCTGCTTATAAAGACATGTAAAAGTGCACCCTGCTAGGAACTCTACTATTCATGCTGAGGTTTAAACACTGGAATTGGGTTCCCAGTGGATTTTCACTTTCACAAGTACTTAATGCAGCTTTAGGTGTCTCAGGGGCAATCTGAACTAGCCACTGAATATCCTTTTTAAGGGGAGTTAACAATGGCTTAGTTCCACCTCTCTTGAAATACAGGATTCATGTTTTTCTCTCTTAAAATTTAGTGTTCCTAGAGACAGTCGGGAACATTAGAGAATGAGACTGTATTTATCCATCCCAAGCTAGGTACAATGTAGGTGAGGGCAATCCAATGTTCCCTGCAGTGCTTTGTGAAAGCTTTTTAACCCTACGCTGAAAGGATAACCACTTCAGACTGGGGTTACAATTGAAACTCCAAACCTATTAAAAACTTGGGTCTTTACATTGGTGTAGGCTTTTGATTATAAAAAAATTCTATGGACTTTTGATGATGTACACCTCTGTACTCAAGGTTATATTGTGAGCCCTGGACTTATTACAGGTGCAGCCAATTCTAGGATTAGAACCCAGACCTTAGATCCTTTCTTTTTTGAAAAGTATTGTGATTGTATTTTGGGCTAGAAGAGTTATGGGGTGAACCAACTCAAGTTAAACTCATAAAGTACACACATAAATGATGCTAGGAACATAGTTGTCAGGAATGTAGAAAAGTTACACATAGGATCTAAAATATCTCATGTTAAAATAATCACATGCACATATGTACATATGCAAATAGATCATATAGGAGAAGTCATGATAGCATTGCATTTTGGTAATTTAGAAGTTTTAAAAAACAGAATATATTAGTCAGGATAAGCAAGATTATTTATGCTGTAGTAACAAGCAACTCCCAAATCTCAATGTATTTGAACATACTTTGTTTATTTCTCCCTCACAGAAGCCCTGGGGACCCTTCAGGCATCTGTCTTCCATTCTTAGTTATCCAAGTTACCCAAAATCTCAACATAGGTTTTCTCCTTTATCTCTATAGTAAGGGAAGACACAGCTTGGAGTCTCCCAAGGAAAAATGAATGCATTCGCCTGGAAATAATACATCAGTTCCACTCATGTTTCATTGGCCAAAGAATATCAAGGGGATGGGGAAGTTCACTCCTTTCCACCCCCACCATAAACTGAAGGAAGAGAAGAACTGGAAATACAGGGCAATAACCTAAATGTATACTACAGGAGAACTGATAGAATTGTAGGTGGGAAATCCATGAACTCTTTACTTCAAAAATATACACTGTATTCCTAAATTAACAAATATAACTAACTTTGAATAACAGGGATTTTCTGAAATTATTCTCAATGATTTCTCTATAAAAATCAATAAAATTAGTATTGTAAAACCTGAACAATATGCATATTTATAAAGTACTGTATTTCATCAAATATTTAAATGACATTTCAATATATAAAAAAAATCCATAGACTAATTTCATTATTGTCACAGGCAGAATATTATATTACTTGAAAAGTGCTCAATAAGATTGATTTGTGTTCTCTGTGAAATGTAGTCTCCACTGACCACTTGCCAGGTTGGGTTACAAGAGCCTTTCAAACCACAAACTGTGCTGTGGTCTTTACAATGCAATGCCTGGAATGCTTACACTAAGCTCTGAAGCACTACAAAATATCAATGGCCAGTTCACAGCCAATACCAACCCAGGCATAAGCACTTTGCTGCAAATCGTTTGAAGTAGCTATTAGTATAAATCAAAGATTTCATGTTTTCTTATTTTTTTCTGTGCTCTTCTAGAATATTCATAAACAAATTGCACATCTCTTGCATCCACTGAAAAAAATCACCACTTGATAAATCTTTAGCTACCATAATTTAATCCCCCACTCCCTTTTAAATAAACTCCATCAATACCATTTATAATTAATGAAAGGTAGGATGATTCCTGGATGAAGTTTTAGTCCAGACGTCAAATCGATAATTCTGACCATGTCTGTTTCATTATTGACAACGTCTACCCACATTTACTCTTATAATTAAGTTTTAGTTCAACTTCTAACTTTTCTCAAGTGTTTGAAATGGCTATATGGTGTTCTTAATTTCAGCTGCTGTTTCATCTTTCTCAGTAGGTGCCTATTTTATTGTTAAAGGTCATACTCATTTGTCTGCTCCAACAAAGGCAGCCCTCAAAGTTGGCTGTGGTTTTGACAGACAGTGGTCCCTATAAGTGATGGCCTTAAGGACAGAGCTGGCACTGGGAGACAGTCACCACAGCAAGGGGAATAACAGATAACAAATCATGCCACTATTTTTCCTCCTGGCGTGATTGACGACAGCACAGCGGGTGTAACTTTTCAATGTCCTCAGATTAAAAACCCCTCAAACAAATGAGTTCTGAAAATAGTGTCCAGAGGCATTAAAGGGAGCTGTTGGACTCAAAATACTCTTAAAAAAAAAAAAAAAAAAAAAACAGTTTTTTAAATGCACAATTTATGGCCACTCAATGCAATTATCTAATTTTCAGTGGTAACTTCGAATTTGACATGAACAAAGCTCAGCTATAGATTTGAGGGGCTGTTGCTGAAACAATGTAAAGCTTTCAGAGGGATGTATGCAGGGTTCTGCAAGGCCTATCAAGCAGCATTCTAGAGAGGAAATTTGGTATTTGTTAAGGCATGATATGTATTTCAGTGTTTACAGACTATGTTTGAAAATATTGTTTGCATGATATTTTAACTGATCGGTAGAAATAAAGATGCTCAAATGACTAAGCTGAGGCTACATGGTAAATCACCTCTGCATTTTTCTGGTCCATCATAGGAATATACGAAGCAGTGCAGAATAAAATACAAACATTTCCACTTAAAATGTTATTTTACTTTTCCTAATGTATTGTATTGTCTAATAAGTTTTTGATATGCTGCAAAATGAACCTATCTACCTGATATAATGCACGAATTTTATACTTCTTGTTTAAAAAATGCAATTAGATATATTTTTCTATACCTGTAATTATAATTATGGAATATAGTTAAGTAAGTATAACATATACACTCATAAGTGTGTGTGTGCATATAAAATGTTATGTATATATATCATTAATAAATACAAACCATGAGAAAATAATATTTTTCTGGAAGTTGTAGTCATTTGAATAGTTTATGCCTCTGGAGCGTAGCTTGGTGTAAATAGTGAGTATGGGCCTCAGTCCCAGGAACATTGATTCGGCAATTTTGAGATGAGGCTTGGAATCTGCATTAATACATGTCCTAGATGATCTAGATATTACCCACTCTTGCTATAATCTGGGAACCACGTGAGGCACCTTAGGAGTTGGATTAGCATTCCTGGGTCACATGATTCTGCACAGATGCACTGGCTTTGTAGCCAGGTGGATGAAGGTTTGAATCTTGGTACCGAGTCTTGCTAGTTATATGGCCTTGGGCAAATTAGTTAATCTCTCAGTGTTTTAGGTTTATGGGCATCTACATTGGAATAACAAATTTTATCTCGAAGAATTATTGGAAGACTAATGAAGCTGCCAAATGAATGCAAGCGGTCTTTACTTGTTAATGATGCAACTAAAATGCTTAAAACAACACAATCAGGAGCTTGGAATGAAACAAACTTCTTTAGAAGATAAATGGATTCTCCCACCTCTACCAGTTCCACAGCCCCAGGACTTTGGCCCATATACATCAATGAGGTCATCTATCCTCAGTTAATAAAACAGGTGCTGAGATACTTCCTGAAAGAACCACAGACCTAAATCAAGTCTAGTTGTTCAGATATTAGCCACTCTCTTAAGTCTTGTCCTTTCCTTTGGGGTCTGGGTAAAACTGGGCCCTTGGCAGGCACTCATTCAACACACTTACTCAGTCCCTACCACACACTGAGGCTCAGAATTTCCTTCCTAGAGGATAAGAAAAGCCAGAGTCTCCATGGACTAGGAACCATTCCAGATGGAAATAGCACTTGCTTTCCTCATCTCACATCTCCAGCTTTTCTTACAATATGGTGTGGGATACTGGTAGTGTCTCTGTTTCTTCATCTTTAAAATCACAGTAATAACAAGCCTGGCCATTGTAATAAGGACTAAGCAAAGTTAGTATATGTGAAATGTTTAAAGCAGTATCTGACACATAGAAAGTGACTTGCCCAAGGTCACATTGCTGAAAAATATTAATGGATTGAAACTCAGGTGCTAGAGTCTAGACATTGCAACACTACTCTTGCTAAACTTATTTATAACTTCTGTATTCTTCTCCAACCATATAAACTCCAGACGGAAGAACAAGCATTACAATATCTGAAGTCATATAGCTAGACATATAAATGCCAGGTGATAAGTAAACACATTTAAATAAAATGAAAATATTTTAAATTTTATTTGTTTTGTTTTAAGTAGGTAATGCATGTAAACAGTAAAATATTACAAAGTGTATTAAAATATGTCCAAAAAACGTCTCATTTTTACTGCTGTTTTCTAGTCCTCCTATTTTTCCAACACAATGGCCAGCGTTATTACTACATTCTGAGTTCCTTTAAGAGATGCTCCACAATTATACACCATATATGTATATAGATGATCACCTACTTAGTTAAATGGTAGCATACTATACTCACTCTTCTGCCCCTCATCTTGTACTTGACTTTGTTTATAATTATTGTCATAAAATTAACATTTTTTAAATAGAGAAGCATATAGAGAAAAAAGTAAACGTCTTTCCTTCAATTTTCTAAAAGTAACAACTGTTAAAAAATTAGATGGTTTTAAAAATTGTCTTTACAAAAAAATTGGAATTCTGTGATATCCCTTTTCTATTCCTTGCTTATGTTTAACATTGATAATGTTTTCCCCAAGTTACATGTTTGCATCCACCTTATTTTTATTTATTTATTTTTTTGAGACAGTCTCACTCTGTCGCTCAAGCTGAAGTGCAGTGGCATGATCTTGGCTCACTGCAACCTCCACCTCCCAGGTTCCAGTGATTTCCATGCCTCAATTTCCTGAATAGCTGGGATTATAGGCATGTGCTACCACACCCAGCTAATTTTTTGTATTTTTAGTAGAGACAGAGTTTTGCTGTGTTGGCCAGGATGGTTTCAAACTCCAGTCCTCAAGTGATCTGCCTGCCTCTGCCTCCCAAAGTATTGGGATTATAGCCGGGAGCCACCGTGCCCAGCCTGGATCCACCTTGTTTTTAAATGACTGCTTAAAATTGCAATTTAGTGTATGTTAAAATGTATATATTCTCTTACCTATTGGTGGACATTGAAGTTGTTTCTAATTTTTAAAATCCATTTTATGGGTTGGACGCAGTGGCTCACGCCTATAATCCCAGCACTTTGGGAGGCCGAGGCAGGTGGATCACTTGAGGTCAGGAGTTTGAGACCAGCCTGGCCAATATGGTGAAACCCCGTCTCTACCAAAAATACAAAAATTAGCTGGGCGTGGCGGCTTGCGACTATAGTCCCAGTTACTTGGAAGGCTGAGGCAGAAGGATTACTTGAACCTGGGAGGCGGAGGTTGCAGTGAGCCAAGATCACACCACTGCACTCCAGCCTGGGTGACACAGCAAGACTCCATTAAAACACACACACACACACACACACACACACACACACACACACACACCCCATTTTATGTAGTGTTTCATTTTCTTTATCTCTTACACCTTTTTTTAAATTATACTTTGAGTTCTGAGTTACAAATATAGAACGTGCAGTTTTGCTGCATAGGTTTATATTCATTTTTGTAGGTTAGATTCCTGGATATGTGAATCCTAGGTAATAAGGTAGACCAAATTTCTTTTTAAAAACCTGTACCAATTTACAATGCCACCAAAATTGTAGGAGAAAGTCTATTTCCCACACTCTTGTCAGCATTGGACTGTTTCAATTTTGTAAGTGCAGATTTCATTGATTCTCGGATGCACTTCTTTTTTTCCCCCGTTTTTAGCAGCTCCAAAATTTGAACATGTCTTATAACCAATGACATGTAATAGTTTAATTGGCAGCACGTTTACTTTCTCCATGACATAAAATCATGATTATGTCTTTTAATTGAAAGTACCTTAGAATCAATAAAATACTGTGTTGTCTAATCTAACAGCTGGTGAAAATCAGATCTTAATAGTGTTTAAAACGTTTTATTGTATTAATTTCTAGTAAAATTGTGCATCGTTTCATATTTATATTTTCTAGAAGTTTTCTTTAATGAATTATTAATACTTCAAACTATTTTTAATGGTAAATATAAGGAAATTATGCAAAGGAGCACAGTGTGGCTGACAATCCTTGCAGCGCTAGGTCTGTTAAAAGCTTACGGTGATCCAGTACCTTGTAATGACAAGTCTGTTTTCAATAAGCAGATCCGTTTCCACACAAGGATGATATATATCTTCATAATGCCTACTTTTCTGGGAAAAAAGACTTTGCAAATTTTACTTTTAATTGACAAAGAGCATGTTCTTCAGGGAAATGTTGGCACTCCTGTCCTTCCCAAGAGAGAAAACTTTGTGTCCTAAAATAGCACCTTTTCTCAAAGTTACAGAAGACCATAACACAGCTATGTTTACTTGCTTTTTCCCAATACTGACAAAACACACTGCTGCTGTTTTTCTAAAACCTTTTATTCCTGACTATGACACCCCAATTATTATCTTGTTCACCAATTGTGATGAATATATATCTTATTAAGATGTCTCCTGCTTGATTTAAATCAACACTTCTTTCCCTGTTTACACCACACATACTTTCGGCTCAGTGATTCCCAACAGAGGGCAATCCCTTCCTCACCCCACACTCCCAAGCAGAACATTGGCAATGTCTGGAGACATTTTTTATTGTCTTGACTGTGTGCGGAGGGCAGGGGGCTACTGGTGTCTAGAGGGTGGAAGGCTGGGATGCTGCTAAATATCCTACAACACACAGGACAGCTCCCTACAACAACAAATTATTCCACCTAAAACGTCAGTAGTTCAAGGTTGGGAAACCCTGCCCTGGAGTTTAAGTTTTAACATGGCCTTTACCTGAAAATCACAGTCTTTGGAATTGCAGTGTGATTTGCTGGGGTTTCTCAATACCTACTACCCTGCTCCCTATACCCCCAGCCCCCAGCAAACACCTGGGTGATGTGTGACATACTTTTTATTAGCAATACTTTCCTGGGGGAATGATGTGGGAGGGTGTGGACAATGACAGCATGCCTATAATTTGAGAAGAGTTCCCAGGTAATTTCTATATTGCCCCCTCCTCTCAACAATTGAGTTACCACTATAATTTAGAAAGTCTGAAGGCAGTGATTGTCAAAGTACTTTGATTTACATCCTTCTCCTTCTTCTCCCCTCCCGAAGATTTACCACTTATTTGTCCATGGCTGTTTCTGAAAGATATAAGATGTCTCAAGCTAGAATTTTCTACTTATAAAATAAAGCTTCTTTTGTTATGTAGTGATGTTGGAAAAAATACGTCGCAAAATTTCTGAGATGGTACTTATATATTAATTCTATGGTATTACTCCGGGGATTTGAACAAATAATCTGTTCTTTGGTAAATATGGATAACTTACAGAAAGTCAGTTTTATTTGATATTAAGCACTTTTACTTAAGCACTTATTTTGACATCCCCCATCCATCTAGTCTATGGAATAAACCACACATTTTAATTTTCAAAATTTGGATCTTTGGTCACTTAGCATTAATATATTTATTTCTATTATGTATTATGTATATATATTTATATTATTCACTCATAAAAATATATATTCTCTATATGTGTAATATATGTCTGTAATATTATATGCAATATATAGGTATATATAATATAATCATGTCTGTGATATCATATAGAACATATATATTCATTCTTACAGTTATTTCTTGCATGCCCCAAACCCCTGCACTCCTGCATCAAAGCAGTAAATTGCTTCAGCCAACCCTATGGACTCAGAATCCAATGATGCCTCAGATAGAGGCAGTGCTGTCCACCGATACCACTTCTCTCCATCCTCACTGAGCACTGATGCTGCCTCTGTTCACTGTAGTCTGCCAACATTTTCTCTTTCAGTTTCAAATGTGGCAAGAAGGGAAGGGCTGATTGTGGTTCTGGAAAGAAAGAACAGGTTACAAGGGTGAGAGATCTTGGCAGTAGTTACTCGTTATTTCTGTCCTGTTTGATAGCCTTTCTGCCTGCTTTCACAACCATATAGTATGTATTTGGTTTTCCAGCTGCTACTTTCGGAGTTCATCTTTGTCTGTTTATGTATAATGGGTACCAATACTTTCAACATAGTTATTAGAAATAATCATTTTAAAACATTCTCAAGTCATTTGAAAAATGTCCTGCCTCTCAAGTAGGGCTCACATAATATACAAATATCAACTGCTTTGCTAATCATTATATTTATATATATTTTATCTTACTATGTGATCATTGGGACAACAATAAAATGATATTAAGTAAAAATTTGGTAAGAGAAATAAAAAATCTCTGGTAATAAATAGCATAGAAGGCAAAAGTATTTTACAAAGTTGTTTTCAGAGAAGTGAAAGTGGCATCTCAATGAAGCTTTTCAAACATGACTTACCAGCGTGGCTAGTCTGAGTCCAACACAAAACAATTAACATGTTTTCCACTGAACAGGAGGGTAAATGTCATTTTTAAAGTGCTGCAACCTTCACTTTGCTTCTTTTTCCCACTTTTCATAATCAGTGACAATTTGTTGTATTTTCCTCGCATCTCAATTTAAATCTAAATAAATTAAATAATATTTTACATTTATATTGTTAGCTGCAATTAAGATATAAGAACTCTTCTGATTTTAGGCATTTGTTTTCATTTATTCTCAAGTATGCCATCTGTCAGAATTGAAAAAAAAGCAACATATGGATGAATTCTTTGTGTTTCTCTAGATATTTTAGAATCAATATGTTTGAAAATATGTTGCCATGTTTTTGATGGCTGTTGCTTACATTTGGGTCTATGAATTAACTTGCAGACAATAAAGGGTAAAATTTCAGCTCTTGCAGGAAGTAGTCTATGCATTACTAAAAATCATACAACGAGTATATTTCAAAATAACTAGAGGAGTAGATTTGGAACCTTTCTGATACGAAGAAATGATACATATTTGAGGTAATAGATGTCTCAGTTACCCTGATTTGATTATTATACATTATTTGCTTATATCAAAATATCACATGTACCCCATACACACGTACAGCTATTATGTACCCATAACAATTTTTAAAGGTAAAAAATATGTGGCATAAATTTCTTTTTTCTAAAATCAGGTCAATAGTAGAGTAATTGGAAATGTTGAATTGTATGCTTACAATAGTTTTTTAAAAGTACATTTTTGGTAATGATATCTCTAAAACTACTATAAAATCTTCATGTCCCTTTTGATGACTAAAGAGAGATTAAATTGCACCTTGCGTACTTTAACATAACATGAATACTGTGTTGTAATCTGAAACTGGTAATCCAAGTATGCTGTGAAAGTTGGCACTCAGTTACCTATTGGGTTGAACCACATAAAATGGCCATTTTTTGTAGGTTAAAAACCATTTAATATTAGTAATTTCATATGGATCATACTAATTTAATTTTTAATGATGTTTCACCTCACCGACCATTTTAAGGAAATTGTTTTATATTTTATTACTTTAAGATGTTTATTTTAAACTAGTGTTATGCATAGCATTCTAAGGATCAGATGTGACTTCTTGTCTTAATATAATTGTTATCACCAGGTCCATATATCCTCTATCCTAATGTGTTTAAGGTATTCAATGTAGAACCTCAAATGTTCACAAAGACAGCACAAACACATACGTATAAATAAATTAGAGAATGAGTATAGCCAAACTGCAGGTAGTATAAATTATATTTTCTTTTTTGCCCCAAACAGTTCTATCTCTACATATAAATTATAATATAATTTAATTTGGGGATAGCAAGGGTGGACCCACACATGATTAATTTCAGAACACAACTGTTAGCATTGGCTTACTTTTTCTCATTTTGGAGTTAAAATATTGAGAAAATCAATTTTGAAAATATATGTAAACAGTAGATACTGGTGAGTCCAACAAATATTTGTTGAGTGTTTACTCTCTCCCAAGCAATGTTATATGTATAGGGGTAACACATAAGATACATTTATGACTGTATGGAACTTGTAACTTCAGGGGAGAGATAAACACATGAACATGCTTCAGTATAACAAGATAGGCTTTATTATTAAGAACACAGACTTTGGCCCAATGTCTGAGTTTGAATGCTAATTTTGCTACTTAAAAGTTCTGTGACCTTAGGCAAGTTTGCTAAATGATTTGTGCCTCATTTTCATTATCTGTATAGTGAGTGTCATGATAATATCTATCTCTTAGCATTATCATGAGGAGTCAGTAAATTGATATAGGCAAAGCACTTAATGTCGGCCACAGTGTAATTGCTAAGTGTTAGCTGTTACTATTATTAATAATAAGATACTGCAAGAATAGGGAATATTTGCTTGTCCCATATGTAATTGTTCTGTAAGAGATAAAATATTTTTGGACCTTGCTGATTCAGTTGGAAGGTCATACACATTGCAGCCAATCTATGCTGGGTTCAAATCTTTATTATTTCCTAACCATGTGAGTCTTAATTTTCTTATATGTAGAGACAGAAATAATACAACCACAATTTTATGGTTATCCTGAGTATTTAGTGAGATAATATTTAAAAGGCAGTCAATAAATAGTAGCTATTAATATTTATTAGATGAAAAATCCATTCACTCAACTATATCCCCAAAGAAAATAAGGAATACTATAAAAAATGTTGCGTGGTTACTCATTAAAATAATTGTATTCTTCTTTTAAAAATATAATTCAGAGATTGGATAATCGTCAACATTAAATCTCATTCAAATTTGGTCATTACCAAGTTCCCTTTTTATCCTTATAAAATAGCTTTTCTCCCTTATTTTCATAGTATTATATAAAAATTTTTACAAACATAAGAGATCATCTTATTTTTGCATTATAGAATGGAAGCTGTCTATACAAATTTGTAATGTGATAGAGTTTATGCTAATTTTGCTATAAGTTTCATGGATATATTGGAGGTTTGTTAATAATTAAAAAATTTTACTTCTTCAAGTTACAAATAAGTATTACAGTAAATACTTTCCAATCTTTATCTGACATGACATCTTACCAATACAGGCATCACAAAATAAATAATTTATGAAAAATATTTATTTAAAGAGCTGTAATTTACCTTGCATTTACCATATGCCATTCATCCAAGTAGCAATATAAAATATTCATTAGAGAAACTCATTAAAACAAACTTCTATACAATGAGGTGACGGGCCAACAAAAAACATCAATCATAGCAAGGTTTTAAGTTTTTATTAGTGCATATGGGCACACTAATATTTCAAAGTAGAAAATTATGAATATTTTGCTCTGCCTCTGAAATGACCAGGCTGATACAAAGACAAATTTGATAAGAGTGTAACAAAGACAGGAACTGGTTTTTCTTCATTTGTTTTCATTTTAGTCAAGAAATCAGTGACAGTTCACTGAGATTTATTTTATTAATGATGAATCAACCTGATGTTATAATTAATGGGAAATCTATAGCTAATCTTAGAGGAAAAATAACGAGGCATATAATGATGTTTAAACTTGGCATAACAGAACTCTGACCTGCTGTCTCCTGACTACGTGAGTGGTAGGCAGAGCATTCTCTGTGAATACCAGCAACACCCCAATGCACTTTGAGGCCCATGAGAGAATTCCAGCCTCACTCATGCCTAAGAAGTAGTGTTGACAATAAAGCACAATGTTGGACTTAAAAAAAAAAAAAAGACTCTACTCATACTAAGTAACTATGTAATTATTGCATTGTCAATTTCAAACTCAAACACACACACACATACACACACACACATCGCTTCACAATTTTAGTGAAGCTCTTAAATATGAATAGTATTAGAGTTCCAGAAAACAAACTCAAATCAATACACCATGGGATTCACATAAGCAGCATTGTATTCTTCTGGATCTCCCTCTATAAACTAATTCACAATTCATTAGGAAGTTCTGTTAAATCTCTGCTTCACATTCCCTGCCCTTCTAGTACACTGTTGATCTGTGATTAAATGTTCTAATAAAATTAACTGGCTTTGCTACAAACAGAACATCTGGAGCTATGTTTAATTTCATGTCAAACATACACAGGAAACACCTGTCTAGGTGAAGTAATTTTTTTAAAATGACATTAATCCATCTGTTTTGGAAAATGGTGTCATGGTTGTCACATTAAAAGGTAATATCAACAAACACAGAAATCCTGAATTGCTTTAGAGCATAAGTTTTCTAAAATTAACAAAAAATTGCTTATCTAAATGTTATTGTGTCAGCCTTATTTTGTGCTGAAAAATAGGAGCCCTTCTTTAACTCAGCAACGTTCAATCCCTGCTCTGTAAAACTTCCAGATGTTCAGTTAGTCCCTGTACTTAAAAGATTAAAACCACTGGTGTGATTCTCTATCTATGTATCTGTGCCAAAAGCAAACTGACACCATCCACTAATATATGACAGGTAGATGTTAGTTACATGCATTTTTAAGTATACAAATGTATGCATAAATTATTTTTATGTGATACTGGTGAGCAAGCATATGCTTTTTAGAATGTAAATGTTCACAAATGTATATAGTTTGCAGTGGCTTCTGATAGAAGGTAGGAGCACACAATGGAAGCCCGATGGAGGATTTGGCTGGATGTTACTTATAACCTGATTTTCCTTTAATTTGGTCTTTTTCAAAATTCTCAGCTTATTGGGCTCCAAAAATGGTTTCTGTAAATCTTCTTTCTAATTTTTATTTCCTTGTGAAGGACAGGTGGGCTGCCCAGACAGTAGTTTTTCATGACAGCTTAGTATCTTAATTATTTTGTGACAATCATACTATTATATTTTCTTCTTTAAAAAGCAAGATTGCTGAAGAGGTGAAAAAGCTAAGTGACTTGACCAGGATCACCTCACATAGCTGGAAATGAAGAACATATTATGCCAGTATGTACAAAATATATATATTTTTGTTTTGTTTTGTTTTGAGACAGCATCTCACTTTGTCACCAGGCTGGAGTGCAATGGTGCGATCTCAGCTCACTGCAACCTCTGCCTCCCGGGTTCAAGCGATTCTCCCTGTCTCACCCTCCCAAGTAGCTGGGATTACAGGCACCTTCCACCATGCCCAGCTAATATTTGTATTTTTATTAGAGATGGAGTTTGGTCATGTTGGCCAGGCTGGTCTCGAACTCCTGACTTCAGGTGATCCACCCACCTCGGCCTCCCAAAGGGCTGATATTACAGGCATGAGCCACCGTGCCAGGCCAAAATGTTTTTAATATAGGTGTCCTTTGCAAACTTTTCCATTAAAGTGCATACAAAGGCAAACTATGAACTCTTAGTGGGGCTGGGGAAGAATTGGTGGGCAAGTGAGAAGTCTGAAGGCAAAGTCAATAAGGCTTATCCACCTTGAGTTTTCCTATAAATTAATGTGAATTTCTAATTCTACTCCCCAATGTTGTTTTACATGCAAATGGGTGCTTTTGGTAAGTTGTTTTCTTTAAAAAAGTCTATAAATAAAATTAATATTCCAGAGAGATATGCCTCACACCTCTGCCTTCTCCTCCACCATGGCTTTATCTATTCACAACATCCAGTTTGGCGTCCTCAGGGTGTAGTCACCAAAGGAAATTATGAGAAACAATTTTAAAACCATTACACCAGCCCAGAGTGTTCTGGAAAATTGTCATAAGCTTTTTATTTTAAAAATATGATATTAGGATAAAAGGATGCAGATTTGTTAACTATGTCTAAGAATTTGTCACAGATAACAATCGGCAAAAACTTTAGATTTTTTTGAAACTTTAGTGTTTAATGCTTTGGTCAATAAATTATTCGTTACTAATTTTCATAGTTGTACATAACAGAGCTTTGCATGCTGTTTATTTCTGTAGTAGCAAAGAGGCATAGCAGAAACATGAAGGTTTGGACACATGGTTTTGGGTGAATTCTGGTAAAAGTAGTTAGAAGTTACTGAAAAAGGGAGATTGAAAATATATCTTATCACTAAATGATTATTTTGGCAGACTGGAGGTATATAGGTAGGGACAGAGTGACTGGTGAAGGAAGTAACGGTAGAGGTATTGTACAGAATGACAATATGACAACTATGTCTGGTTGAAGCATGACAAGTATTGCTAAGACTAAATTGATGGTAAACTCTTGTATGGAAACTCTGTACTAGTGAGTGACATGTTATAGTCTCGAGAGCCCTGAATTTTACTGCTGTAAATCAAAAGTTGTCCTGGGGATGGCAGGAAGGTGGAGAGGTAGAGTCACAGACCTTCTGCTCTGTATTTTCATAAGAGCTCTCTCGGTCTCTTTATCTCTCTCTGTGTTAGCCTCTCTATAGGTATGTTTTATATTATATATGTACATATGTGTTTATACATACACACACAAAGTTTTAGATATATATATAAATATACATATATATATATAAACTTTAGGTTTTTAGATGAGCTGGGTTTTTTATAAGTGGTGTTCTGCTATGGAAATGTTTTAACTATTGGTTTGCCCAAACATGTCTTTTTAATTGAGTACATAGGCTACTTTCAATTCCCAATTGCAGTGATTCTGACTCTATAAGAGGTAATAGTTTTCAAGATGACTTAGTGATATGGTTTGGATCTGTATTCTCATCAAATCTCACATTGAATTGTAATCCCCAATGTTGGAGGTGGGGCCTGGTGGGAGGTGAGTAGATCATGGGGGTATATTTCTCATGAATGGTTTAGCATCATCCTCCTTGGTACTGTGCTCATGAGAATGAGTGAATTCTCATGAGATCTCTTTGTTTAAAAGTGTGTAGCGTCTCCCTTCTTGCTCTCTCTTGCTCCTGCTTAGGCCATGTGAAGCATCTACACCCTCTTTGCTCTCTGCCATAGTTGTAAGTTTCCTGAGGCCTCCCCAGAAGACAAGCAGATGCCAGGATCATGTTTCCTGTACTGCCTGCAGAAACATGAATGAATTCAACCTCTTTCTTTATAAATTACCCAGACTCAGGTATTTATAGGAATGCGAGAACAGGCAAATACACTTAGTATCTTGATAATGAAATATATTACCGAAGTTGAAATTAATGCCTCCAAAAATAACTTTCATACCAATTAACATGTAGTAAAACAGTATTGACTACTTAGACTATAGATTGACACATTTTTTTTTTTTCTGAAAGGGACCAGACCATAAATATTTTTGGCTTTGTGGGCCACTTCAGTAGTTGCAACAGTAGTTCTGTTGCAACTACTCAACTCTGAGATTGTAACAAAAAAGCAGGCATAGATCAAGCAAAAAACAAAAAAAATTGGGCATGACTATGTCCCAATAAAACTTTATTTACAAAAGGAGGCAGTGGGTTGATTTGGCAGGCTATAATTTATAGACCCTTGACTTAAACTATTGACGTCTACCATAGAAACAGCAATCATCATATGAATAAAATATATGGATCTCAATACATGTAAACATTTCAATGTTGTTTTAACTATATGCATGGTATATTATTCTTATATCATAAAAATGTTATTTTTAAGTTTTACTGCTAAATCAAGTGAGACCTGCTTAGTAGGGACCTCAATTTCCAAATCTAAGTAATAGATATAAAATAAATGAAGCTTATTTTAGGATGAATTTTTGGAATAAGGCAAATAAAGTATAAATAAATATAAAAGATTACAAGTAACCATAACACATTGAGCAAAAACCCATGCAAAACATAAATATATACACAAAGAAATAACTAGGAAAGGAGATCAGCAAGCTCTCATGAATTCCAGAATGATTTTCTGATGGCAGAAGCAAAAACTGATGAATAACAATAAATGCTACATTTTCTAAAATGGAATATTGCTTAGATTATTAGTTTAAATTCCAAGGAGAGGTGTATTAGTCGGGTAATTATAGGAGCAAACAAACAATCCTTCATGGTGCATATGGTTATGGAGACATCCAACATTGTGGCAAATTCTAAATATGAATCTCCTTTCTCTTGCCAATTGAAGGTGGTGGTAGTCTTGGTGATAATGCTATGTCTTTTCTGTCTCTCAATTTCCATGATTCAATTATGTTTTATTAATTCCATGAGAGAGAAAACTAAACAGTTTTCCAGAATAAGACAAGTAAATTAATTTAAGAACTAAAATAATTGAAAATTGATGTCTAAAGGCAGTGATCCCTAAACTTGGGGAAAATCCACATATTTAATGACATCCTTAAATTAGAATATCTCATTAATATTATAACATCAAGCTTTACAGTCAGCTAAGTGGGTACCTCTTTTACATCTACTGCTCTGCAATACTAAGAGGTTAGGAGCAAGTTCCAGACTACATCATTCCGTCTCTTTCCTCTTATCTCTTTTCATACTGTACCTTTTGCTTGGAGAGAGAGATACACACACACACACACACACACACACACAACACACACATACATACAGCCAACTCATCCTGCAAAAGTCAGATATATACAGTCATTTCTTCCTCCAGGACTCATTAAACATTAGGTTCTTGTTGAATCCCTTCCTAGGACCTTCTTCCTCTTTAAGGTTAGTGTTGATCAGTCTCTAATCTTTGAATCTTTTATATGGGGTTATTGATGAATTTCTTTTATATATGAGGAAATTGAATCCCAGAGAGTTTATATAACCTGTTCAGGACCAGATAGCTAGAGAGCAGTAGAGCTGGCATTTCAAGCCAGGCTTGTTTGACCTTGGAGTTCATGCTCTTTCTCTCACTTCTAAGGGACCTTATATGCCAATGTAAGCAAGTATGGATAAAATCAAAGTAATAGGGCTCGTGACTTTTTCCAATTATGAAAGTAATGCATGCTGACCAAAAAATATTTGGGAATATAGAAAAGTAAAAGAAGAGGAAAATTATGTTTCCACCAACTGTTTCCTTAGAATATTTTGCTATGCTAACTTTGCATACTTTGCTATTAATATATGTAATGAGTACAATTTTGTTTCTTGTTATTTCTAACCTAACATACTATAAACAATTTGCATGTAATAAAATATTTTACATAAAATAATTTTCAATGACTGAATCATAATATGTGATCAAAAGAATATAGCATAATTAAATAATTATTGAAAACTATAGTTATCCTCAATTTTCCTATGTTAGTAGTGTTGCAATCAACATTCATATATATCTCTCTCATGTTACATTAATTTTCTTAAGATCTATTTTAAAGACTGGAATTAACAAATCAGAGGTTATGAATATTTTTATGGCTCTTGATACAAAGTTTATACTCTAGTAAATACATGGACAGCACAATTCTTGAAACATTGTAAGTACTCAAGTAATGATATTTACATTTTCAAATTGCTTTCTAGAAAGGTCATAATAGATTGCACTTCCATCCATGTTAAATGAGCACTCATTTCACAATAAACTGGCAACGGTGACTTTTTAAATGTTAATAAATATTTTAAATTTTTTAATTGATAAGTGAAAAAATGTTTCCATGGTTATGTTACTTTGGATAAATTGTATAGTCCAGAAATGATATTGAATCCCCAAATTTTTTGGTGGTTTCCTTTCTAATAACCATTGCTCATTCTTGAATAGAGAAGAAATTGTCACATAAAATTTCCAATACTACAATTTTTATTTAAAAATATATCACCTGTCTGATTACAGATATATTCCTATCTGGAATACTAAATTTTAAGTAACTATAAAACCTCTCTATGAATTCAATTTTCATAGCAATTTAATGACAAATAATTGGATACACTTCTTATTATTTAAATTGTATACAAAATTCACAAAGTTGTTTTGACTGTCTCTTAGTAGTAGAAGTGAACTAAAACTATCTTGTTCAAAATTATGCTCTGAAATTAACCAAGGAATGCTAATTTCAATTTGCCATGGTTAAATATGAAAAATCATCAATATTCAGCAGTTAATTATACACAGCCTCATGTTCTTTGTTTACCAACTTGTTATTTGAATTTGCATGTGGTTAAGGTGTTTAGTGATATTTATTGTCCTTTTATTATTTTTCAAATATGTTTTTTAGGAGGCACTTCCAAGATGGCCGAATAGAAACAGCTCCGGTCTACAGTACCCAGCGATATTGATGCAGAAGACGGGTGATTGCTGCATTTCTAACAGAGGTACATGGTTCATCTCACTGGGACTGGTTGGACAGTGGTTGCAGCCCATGGAGGGTTAGCCGAAGCAGGGCAGGGCATCTCCTCACCTGGGAAGTGCAAGGGGTCGGAGAATTTCCCTTTCCTAGCCAAGGGAAGCCATGAGTGACTGTACCTGGAGAAATGGTACACTTCTGTCCAAATACCGTGCTTTTCCCATGGTTTTCACAACTGGCAGACCATGAGATCCCCTTCTGTACCTGGCTTGGCAGGTCCCATGCCCACAGAGGCTTGCTCACTGCTAACACAGCAGTCTGAGATTGACCTGGGACACTGCAGCTTGATGGGCAGGGGTGTCCACCATTGCTGAGGCTTGTGTAGGCAATTCTATGCTCACAGTGTAAACAAAGCAGCAGGGAAACTCAAACTGGGAAGAGCCCACAGCAGCTCAGCAAGGCCTACTGCCTCTCTAGATTCTGCCTCTGGGGGCAGGGCATATCTGAACAAAAGGCAGCAGACAGCTTCTCCAGACTTAAACATCCCTTCCAGATAGCTCTGAAGAGAGTAGTGGTTCTCCCAGCATGATGTTCGAGCTTTGATAATGGACAGACTGCCTCCTCAAGTGGGTCCCTGACCCCCTTGTAGCCTGACTGGGAGACACTTTCCACTAGGGGCTGAGAGACACCTCATACGGGTGGGTGACCCTCTGGACAAAGCTTTCAGAGGAAGGATCAGGCAGCAATACTTGCTGTTCTGTAGCCTCCGATGGTGATACTCAGGCAAACAGTGAACCTCCAGCAAATTCCAACAGACCTGCAGCTGAGAGGCCTGTCTGTTAGAAGGAAAACTAACAATCAGAAAGGAATAGCATCAACATCAACAAAAAGGACATCTACAACAAAACCCCTTCTGTAGGTCACCACCAGCAAAGACCAAAGGTAAATAAAACCACAAAGATGGGGAGAAACCAGAGCAGAAAGGCCAAAAATTGCCAAAACTAGAATACCTCTTCTCCTCCAAAGGAACACAACTCCTCACCAGCAAGGGAACAAAACTGGATGGAGAATGAATTTGACAAGTTGGTAATAACAGCAGGTTGGTAATAACAAACTTCTCTGAACTAAAGGAGCATGTTCTAATGCATCGCATGGAAGCTAAAAACCTTGAAAAAAATTAGACGAATGGGTAACTAGAATAACCAGTGCAGAGAAGACTTTAAAGGACCCGATGGAGTTGAAAACCACAGTACGAGAACTTCATGAAGCATAGACAAGTTTCAATAGCCAATTCGATCAAGCGGAAGAAAGGATACCAGTGATTGAATATAAAATTAATGAAATAAAGTGAGAAGACAAGATTAGAGGAAAAAAAAGAGTGAAAAGAAATGAACAAAACCTCCAAGAAATATGGGACTGTGTGAAAAGACCAAATTTACATTTGATTGGTGTACCTGAAAGTGACGGGGAGAATGGAACCAAGTTAGAAAACATTCTTCAGGATATTATCCAGGAGAATTTTCCCAACCTAGCAAGGCAGGCAATATTCAAATTCAGGAAATACAGAGAACACCACAAAGATACTCCTCAAGAAGAGCAACCCCAAGACACATAATTGTCAGATTCACCAAGGTTGAAATAAAGGAAAAAATGCTAAGGGCAGCCAGAAAGAAAGGTCGGGTTACCCACAAAGGGAAGCCCATCAGACTAACAGTGAATTTCTCTGCAGAAACCCTACACACCAGAAGAGAGTGGGGGCCAACATTCAACATTCTTAAAGAAAAGAATTTTCAACCCAGAATTTCATATGCAGCCAAACTAAGCTTTATAAGTGAAGAAGTAATAAAATCTTTTATAGACAGGCAAATGTGAGAGATTTAGTCACCACTAGGCCTGCCTTACAAGGGCTCCTGAAGGAAGCACTAAACAACTGGTTTAGGAACAACTGGTACCAGCCACTGGAAAAACACGCCAAATGGTAAAGACCATCAATGCTATGAAGAAACTGCATCAATTAACAGGCAAAATAACCAGTTAGCATCATAATTACAGTATCAAATTCACACATAACAATATTAACCTTAAATGTAAATGAGCTGAATGCCCCAATTAAAAGACACAGACTGGCAAATTGGATAAAGATTCAAGATCCATCAGTGTGCTGTACTCAGGAGACTCATCTCATGTGCAAAGATACACATAGGCTCAAAATAAAGGGATGGAGAAAGATCCACCCAGCAAATGAAAAGCAAAAAAAAAAAAAAAAAAAAAAAAAAAGCAGGGGTTGCAATTCTAGTCTCTGATAAAACAGACTTTAAACCAACAAAGATCAAAAGAGACAAAGAAGGTCATTACATAATGGTAAAGGATCAATTAAATGAGAAGAGCTAACTATTCTAAACATATATGCACCTAATACAGTAGCACTCAGATTCATAAAGTAAGTTCTCAGAGACCTACAAAGAGACTTAGATTCCCACACAATAATAATGGGAGACTTTAGCACTCCATCGTCAATATTAGACAGATCAATGATACAGAAAATCAATAAGGATATCCAGCACTTGAACTCAGCTCTGGACCAAGCAGACCTAATAGACATCTACGGAACTCTCCAGCGCAAATCAACAGAATATACATTCTTCTCAGCAGCACATCACACTTAATCTAAAATTGACCACATAATTGGAAGTAAAACACTATTCAGCAAATACAAAAGAACAGAAATCATAACAAACAGTCTCTCAGATCACGGTGAAATCAAATTAGAATTCAGGATTAAGATTCTCACTCAAAACCTCACAACTACATGGAAACTGAACAACCTGCTCCTGAATTACTACTGGGTAAATAACGAAACAAAGGCAGAAATAAAGAAGCTCTTTGAAACCAATGAGAACAAAGAAACAATGTACCAGAATCTCTGGGACACATTTAAAGCAGTGTGTAGAGGGAAATTTATAGCACTAAATTCCCACAAGAGAAAGCAGGAGAGATCTAAAACTGACACCTTAACATCACAATTAAAAGAACTAGAGAAGCAAGAGCACACAAATTCAAAAGCTAGCAGAAGATAAGAAATAACTAAGATCGGAGTAGAACTGAAGGAGACAGAGAAACAAACAAACAAAAAAAAACCTTCAAAAAAATCAATGAAACCAGCAGATGGTTTTTTGAAAAGATCAACAAAATAAACCCCTAGCAAGACTAATAAAGAAGAAACGAGAGAAGAAACAAATAGGCACAATTAAAACAATGATACAGGGGATATCACTACTGATCCCACAGAAATAAAACTCCATCAGA
>NW_016804150.1:2639553-2647623 GCF_001698545.2 Rhinopithecus bieti
ACACAACAAAAAAAGAGAATTTTAGGCCAATATCCCCGATGAACATCGATGCAAAAATCCTCAATAAAATACTGTCAAACCAAATCCGGCAGCACATCAAAAAACTTATCCACCACAATCAAGTCGGCTTCATCCCTGGGATGCAAAGCTGGTTCAATATACACAAATCAATAAACATAATCCAGTACATAAACAGAACCAATGACAAAAATCACATGATAATCTCAATAGATGCAGAAAAGGCCTTCAACAAAATTAAACAGCCTTTCATTGTAAAATCTCTAAATAACCAAGGTATCAAAGGAAAATATCTCAACATAATAAGAGCTATTTATGACAGACTCACAGCCAATATCATACTGAATGGGCAAAAACTGGAAGCATTCCCTTTGAAAACAGGCACAAGACAAGGATGCCCTTTCTCACCACTCCTATTCAACATAGTATTGGAAGTTTGGCCAAGGCAATCAGGCAAGAGAAAGCAATAAAGGGTATTCAAATAGGAAAAGAGGAAGTCAAATTGTTTCTGTTTGCAGATGACATTATTGTATATTTAGAAAACCCCATCATCGCAGCCCAAAATCTCCTTAAGTTGATAAGCAACTTCAGCAAAGTCTCAGGATACAAAATCAATGTGCAAAAATCACAAGCATTGTTATATACCAATAGCAGACAAACAGAGAGCCAAATCATGAGTGATCTCCCATTCACAATTGCTACTAAGAGAATAAAATACCTAGAAATACAACTTACAAGCGATGTGAAGGGCCTCTTCAAGGAGAACTACAAACCACTGCTCAAGGAAATAAGAAAGGACACAAACAAATGGAAAAACATTCCATGCTCATGGATAGGAAGAATCAATATCATGAAAATGGCCATAATGCCCCAAATAATTTATAGATTCGACGCTATCCCCATCAAGCTACCACTGGCTTTCTTCACAGAATTGGAAAAAACTACTTTAAACTTCGTATGGAACCAAAAAAGAGCCTGCATTGCCAAGATAATGCTGGGTAAGAAGAACAAAGCTGGAGGCATCATGCTACCTGACTTCAAACTTTACTACAAGGCCACAGTAATCAAAAGAGCATGGTACTGGTACCAAAATAGATACATAGACCAATGGAACAGAACAGAGGCCTCAGACATAACACCACACATCTACCACTCTCTGATCTTTGAGAAATCTGACACACACAAGCAATGGAGAAAAGATTCCCTACTTAATAAATGGTGTTGGGAAAACTGGCTGGCCATATGCAGAAAATTGAAAGTGGACCCCTTCCTTATACCTTATACAAAAATCAACTCAGGATGGGTCAAAGACTTAAATATAAGGGCTAGCACCATAAAAATCCTAGAAGAAAACCTGTGCAATACCATTCAGGACATAGGCATGGGCAAAGACTTCATGTCTAAAACACCAAAAGCAATGGCAACAAAAGCCAAAATTGACAAATGGGGTCTAATTAAACTAAAGAGCTTCTGCACAGCAAAAGAAACTATCACCAGAGTGAACAGCACCTACAGAATGAGTGAAAATTTTTGCAATCAATCATCTGACAAAGGGCTACTATCCAGAATCTACAAAGAACTTAAACAAATTTCCATGAAAAAAGCAAACAACCTCATCAAAAAATGGGCAAAGGATAAGAACAGACACTTCTCAAAAGAAGACATTTATGCAGCCAACAGACATATGAAAAAATGCTTATCATCACTTGTCATTAGAGAAAAGCAAATCAAAACCACAATGAAATACCATCTCACTCCAGTTAGAATGGCGATCATTAAAAAGTCAGGAAACAACAGATGCTGGAGGGGTTGTGGAAAATTAGGAATGCTTTTACACTGTTGGTAGGAGTGTAACTTAGTTCAACCATTGTGGAAGACAGTGTGGTGATTCCTCAAGGATCTAGAACTGGAAATACCATTTGACCCAGCAATCCCATTACTGGGTATATACCCAAAAGATTATAAATCATTCTAACATAAAGACACATGCACATGTATGTTTATTGTGGCACTATTCACAATAGCAAAGACTTGGAATCAACCCAAATGTCCATCAGTGGCAGACTGGATTAAGAAAATGTGGCACATATACACCATGAAATACTATACAGCCATAACAAAGGATGAGTTCATGTCCTTTGCAGGGACATGGATGAAGCTGGAAACCATCATTCTCAACAAACTATCACAAGATCAGAAAACCAAACACTACATGTTCTCACTCATAAGTGGGAGTTGAACAATGATAACACATGGAGACAGAGAGGGGAACATCACACACTGGCGCCTGTTGCAGGGTGGGGGGTCAGGGGAGAGATAACATTAGGAGAAATATCTAATGTAGATGACGGGTTGATGGGTGCAGCAAACCACCATGGCATGTGGTACCTATGTAACAAAACTGCACGTTCTGCACATGTAAACCGGAACTTAAAGTATAATACAAAAGAATACGTTTTTTACTCTAGAGCTTAGGAGTCTTAATATAATTCATGCCTATAAGATTTCTCTTGATTAAGGCAGCATTTATTTTTTAAAAAAGGTGGACTAGCTATAGTCTGATTGCTTTTCTACGTGCAGATGTCACCTTTCCCCAGACTTAATAATTCTACCATCAGTACATGGCTAATTTATCTCCAACCAATAACTGTATTCTGAGGCTTTATTTATATCATTTAGTCTTCTACATTTAAATTATACTCCAACAAATTGGATTCCATGTTAATCTATGGCATAATATTTTGATCATTTTTGTGAAATAAAGTCCTTCTTTTTTATGTGGGAGAAAAAAATCTCCTGTCTAATACAAACAACATTATCTCTAAAAGTGTGATACATCATCATACATGCAAAACCAAGCCGAGGTAGGCTAGACTGGCAGATTAGATGGACCACTTCAATTTTCCATCAATCAAATTATAGTTTATTGTTCAGCTGAACTACCTCAGGCAACACAAATCTAAGAAACTGTCATTTTGGAAACATTACATTCTTTTCCTTGTCACATTATAACCCGAACTATAGTCATAAAAAAGAATGTCATACCATTACTGGATCATAATATTCCTTAATTCAAGACCAGCTAATTCCTACACTTAAAGATTATAGTAGTATAGGAAATAATGCCAGCCAACCATGTTGCTACTTTAATTATTTCCAAAATAATGATGATTCAAAAAATATTTAATTAAACACAGGATGGTTGCCTAAAATGCTGGTTTAATAATAAGATTAGAGACAAAATTATAATTCTTGATTCATCTTATATTTCAATCATTTCATGAATGAAATAAATTTTAAATATCTAGTTAAAGATTCCATCTTTAAAATAGAATAATAATAACTTTCAGTTTTAACCATTTCAGAAAAGTGATTCATTGGTCAGATTAAAATTTTAACAAAACAAGCAACAACCAAAATCTAACAACCAAACATTAAAAATCTGATTATATTCCATCACCCACAAAAGTGTGTCGATACATTTTTCTGACATTTATTCTGCAAAGTTCCTCTTCGGTTGAAGAATTACCATAGATGCTGTTGCATTTTAAAAGCTTTCTCTCAGTTCATCTTAGATGTATGAAATAAGCTGATGGCATTTCTATAGCTAGAAATATTTAGTTGAATGCATGCAACAGTGATGATTGCTTTTCTTTGTAGTAGAGGTATTACAATTTGAAAAGTGAGGAGGGAAAATGACAAAATAAATTTTATTCTCAAAATACAATTTCTTCAAAATTGAATGAGATATTTGTGCAAGAATGAACCTGGTTAAAACCATGGTGGTTTCCAGTTGCTATCGACTCATATTTATACTTAAAATGTGTTCATGATTGCTTGATGAAAACATAAACCTGCTCAAGAAATAACACTCATAAATAATACATGCTAAAGCCTGAAGATAATCAGACAAGTTATAAGAATATACCTCCCTCCACAAATGTATGTCATTGCTACATTTCATGAAAGGCCATTTAATTGACTACCAGATAAAGGAATAAACCTGCTAAAAGAATAGATTTACTGTGCACTGAGGCAATGCATTTAAGAGGTCTCCACTGAATAAAAAACTAGTTCCATTGGCTGAGCTATGATATGTTCTTGAACGCGTTGGGACTTATTAACTGAACTTTTATGTGCCTTTTATGCATCATTTATTTTTGAAAAATCAGGAATTTTCATGATAGCAATTACTTAGGCACTAAAGTCATGCGAAATTCCTGTGGTTGGTACCACAAAATCCACCCCAAGGAAAGACCTTACCCTCTTTTTAACACCTCTGGAGTTTAGGATGGAAGAAAAGGAAGTGGAATAACACCAAAGAAGGTGTATATGGCTCAACTCAATGCTGTGGGTTTTCCTTAAAAAGGTAGCTCGAAGGCCTTACAGTAACTCTTCTGTAGATTTTATTTTATTGGCATGGAAGTTAAAAAAAAAAATTCTTGAATCATTTTTTGCAAATATGATGATGATAACACCTAACATTTACTGAGAGTTTTCTATTTGCCTAAGCAAATTTGTAACATTTGTTTATTTGTACCATACTTTGTGCAAATATGTCTATGCTTGGCATGACCATAAACATCTTCATTCTGTTCTATTTAGCCAAGATTTGTATTTGCCTGTTCTGCAATTCCTTCCCCGCATTGGAACTACAAAACCTATTGGCAATAAAGCTTTTTGGTTCAGCTTTGCTATAAAATTCAGAGTGTTTCTCAACACTATATAATTAAATGCAAATGCTAGGCTGTAATTATATTATGGATGTGACTAAAAGAGACTGAGGGAAGGAAATTCTTAAATCTGCTTCCACCTTGTTGTTTCTAGGTTTCCTGTGGTTTCATCTCTGCACTTTCACTCTGTATTTGATCCAAAGTAACTTTTAAAGGCCTCATTAAGATTTAACTGAATGTGCAGGTTTTCAGTCCTCCCTCTGCAGGCCCCTGGACAAGAAGGATGAAATAGGATTCCTCTGTTGATGAATTGCAAAGTTCTGTTCCATCCCCCTACTTATATTTTTTAGTTATGGACACACAAGGGGTTGAATGTACCAGCAGAGACTGAGATTGGAGACTCTTTGTAAAGAGCAGTGTCTGACGCGGCTTACTTTCAAAGAGGATTCACATCATTAGATTTAGCCTTCATTTCCCTCCTTTTACTACACCTTAGTGTCTGCTCCCCATTCTTTCCTCTTTCCTTCTTCTGTTGCTGTTTTTTCCTACAAAGATAGGAGCAATATGATGTCAGAAATCATAGTTACCACAGGAAAAAAAGGCACAGGGCAATTGAGAATTTAAATATCAACAGTTCTGATCAGCCTGATTTTTGTCTCCTGTGCTGTGATTTTAAAGCTACTAGTGGACTTATGTGAAGTGTTTCATGCTAGGTTGAGCAGCTATTATTTCCCACCTGCCCAAATTTTCCCCTGAGGCTTGAGAGGACAAGACCTGGGAAACAGGAGCTTTCTGAAATCCCTGGGTTCTCAGGTGGCATCTGTAGGGTTGGTCTGATTTAGATATTTAACTCTTCCTAGAATGCTAGAATTCTAGAGCTGGTTGGAAATCTAAATGAGCTAGTCTGATATTCAGAGCTGGGGCCCATGTTGCACAGTCTTTGAGTGATACTGAGTGACTAAAGCCTGGTCCTCTAATACTTAGTTTAGGGCTTATTCCCATATTACGGTAGTTCCTAAATCTTGGCCATCAGCCCAGTGCTGGTGCAGGATAAAGCATACATTAATCCTCAGCTAAATAGAAAAAAAGGCCACAATAAGGTGAATTTTCCATAGAGCAGACTTCATTCCATAGTAAGAGTGTCCTAAACTTTGATATGGCAATGTCTGTTTTTAGGTGAAATTGTGGTGAAAGTCATTTATATTTCTATTGCCTTTGTTTGTTTTAAAATGTCTTATCTTGGCAAAATTAAAATATTGGCAGCCCAATGATGAAACTTATATATTTATTTGAAATGTTGTTGCTCCATGAAATCTAAAAGTCTGGGAAAGATTGCAGTAGGCCAGCTTCCTCCCCCTTTCGAGTCACAGATGGGCATTGCTGGGAGTCTCTCCTTCTTTCAGTTTTCTTCTTGGCAGAATATATCCTATGATTCTTGGCTGGAGGCTGTGGAAACCTCCACGGATGGAAGGTTAGCGAGCCTGGGGTTCACACTCAACACTCCCGCCAATTAGGGTACCACATTTGTGAAGCCATTAGGCTCCCTGAACTTCATGCTTTAAATTATATCAAAGAAATGGTGGTCAAGTTAACCTATGAGACTCTTTCAGCTATCTTTCTCGTGTGTGTGTGTGTGTGTGTGTGTGTGTGTGTGTGTGTGTGTGTGTTTTAGCATGTCCTGTTTTTGAGGCAGTGCTGGTGGACTAAAGTTTCATCAGTTTGGACTGAAGAAGCGTGGTGTAGAGAAGTTGGAATTAGGGAGAAGTAAAAAGAGAGAAGAATCAATTTTATTCCCACAAAGAAGGTGAGTCCTAACAAACAACATGCAGACCTCTGAATTGTTTGCTCTGTTTACTGAAGTACTCATGTCTGGTTTTGCTCCTTCTTTTACTTAAGCTTTGTGCTCAGGTTGCTTGATATTTGAATGTATAAACTAAATCTGAACTTATGCACATGTCCAATTTGCTCGAATACATTCACTCTGTGTATAAATTGCTGCTTTAATTGCAAGGACACTGGCATTGGGGGCTAAGAGCTGGGTTTAGAATCCAGTGCTTGTAGTTTTTAGTTGCTCCACATGAGTTGTCTAACTTTTAGACCTACATGGAGATACTGCCTTTCTTTGTGATGGCTCTAATAATTAAATAAAGTTATAAACATAAACATGTATTATAAACTGTAAAGAGCTATATATCCCAGTGGAATGGGGACAAAAAAAGAAACACAAAAAACAACCAAAAAAAAAAAAAAAAAAAAGAACTATGTGCATGTCAGGCATTTATTAATATATGTGATCTATATTTTATTTTACACATGATACACATGATAGATTTATATTATATACAGAAGTATATTTCTTTATTCCACAATTTTATGTAATGACTGTATAGTCCTAGGATCATCCTTGTTTCCTTCTTTCTCTTTTTTCCTCCTTCCTTCCTTTTTAAAATTTCTTTCTTTCTCCTTACTGTGCAGACCCTATAAAATTTTGTTTATTTTTCATCTTTTGGCTTTCTCTCCTAGACTCAGTAGTCACTAAATACCCCTAGCTCATTTAAGTTTTATGAGTCACCTTGTTGTCTGCAACATAAACTCTAAGTCTCTTAGCAAGGCACATCAAGTCTTTCATAAATTTACTCCAAAATATCTATCCATGCTTCTTCCTTGCCCTATATTCTCTGACACACTTTCAAAAATCTGCCTTTTTGAACACTTCTTTGTAGGCTGAAATTCCTACCCTCTCAGTTCATCTGACAAAGTCTTACTCATCCTACTCAAATCTGCTTTTCAACTCTCCTAAGCTGTGTTAGTCTCTCATCTGTGAACCCCGTGCACTTGCCCCCACTGACATCGTTATGTGGTGACATAAATTTCTGTAAATTTCTATGGTATCATTTATCAGAAGCTAGAAATTGTCTTATTAGACTTTTTGTCTCTCATTGCCTATTAAAATATCTGGCAGATAGCAGATACTTAGTCAATGTTTATGGGCAAATATATACAATATCAGTAAAGATGTTGATATTTTGTCACTTAGTGCTGGTCTAGTAAAATTCAATTAAGATCAGGGTTTTGCTTATTATTATTGTAACTATTGTTATTATTTTCCTTGTTTTTGTTTTTTACTCCCAAGCAACCAAATTGCTAAATTTTGAGCAATCATTTACAGTATAGTATATTTGATCTTATTTTTACTATTAAATCACCAAAGTATGAGACACCGTTTAAAGTTCTCTTAATTATTCAACTGGCCCAACTTGGCAACAATCCAACTGATTGCATGGTGAGAAATTTTCAACAGTAGATTTAGATTTCCATAGTAAAGGTGATCTTCTTAGCATCTCTTTTTTTTTTTTTTTTTTTTTTTTTTTTTTTTTTT
>NW_016804150.1:2648609-2699119 GCF_001698545.2 Rhinopithecus bieti
GGAAAGGATTCCTTATTTAATAAATGGTATTGGGAAAACTGGCTAGCCATATGCAGAAAACTGAAAGTGGACCCCTTCCTTACACCTTATACAAAATTAACTCAAGATAGATTGAATATTTAAATGTAAAACCTAAAACCTAAAATATTTAAATGTAAAATCTAAAACTTAAAATAATAACCCTAGAAGAAAACCTAGGCAATACCATTCAGGACATAGGCATGGGCAAAGACTTCATAACTAAAACACCAAAAGCAATTGCAACAAAAGCCCAAATTGACAAATGGGATCTAATTAAACTAAAAATCTTCTGCACAGCAAAAGAAACTGTCATCAGAGTGAACAGGCAACATATAGAATGGGAGAAAATTTTTGCAATCTATCCATCTGACAAAGGTCTAATATCCAGAATCTACAAGGAACTTAAGCAAATGTACAAAAAAAAAAAAAAAAAAAAGCAGCCCCATTAAAAAGTGGGTGAATGATATGAACAGACACTTCTCAAAGAAGACATACATGTGACCAACAAATATGAAAAAGAGCTCAATATCACTGATCATTGGAGAAATGCAAATCAAAACCACAATGAGATACCATCTCATACTAGTCAGAAATGATGATTATTAAAAAGTCAAGAAACAATGGATGCTGATGAGGCTGTTGAGAAATAGGAATGCTTTTACACCCTTGGTGGGAATGTAAATTAGTTCAACCATTGTGGAAGACAATGTGGCAATTCCTCAGAGACCTAGAACCAGAAATACCATTTGATCCAGCAATCCCATTTTTGGGTATTTACCCAAAGGAACAGAAATCATTCGGTTATAAAGATACATTCACACGTATGTTCATTGCAAGATTATTCACAATAGGAAAGACATGGAATCAACCCAAATGCCCATCGATGATAGACTGCATAAAGAAAATGTGGTACATGTACACCATGGAATACTACGCAGCCATAAAAAATGAGATCATGTCCTTTGCAGGGATGTGGATGGAACTGGAAGCCATTATCCTCAGCAAACTAACACAGGAACAGAAAACCAAACAGTACATGTTCTTACTTATAAATGGGAGTTGAACAATGAGAACACATGGACATGGAGAGGGTAACAGCATATGCTGGGGCCTGTCGGGAGGGGGATTCTTGTGGGAGGGAGAGCATTAGAATAAATAGCTAACACATGTGGAGCTTAATATGTAGGGGATGGGTTAAGTGCAGCAAACCACCATGACACATGTTTACCTATGTAACAAACCTGTACGTCCTGCACATGTATCCTGGAACTTAAAATAAGATAAAATAATTTTTTTTTTTAAATTTGCTTAAAATCCAGGGATTTGGACCTGCAGATTTTAAAGAATAATCACACTTTTTGAAATTGACAGTCACAATTAATATTAGCAAAAGAATCTTGCCCACCTACCGGCAAGCTTTAGCCATGTAAATGAACTTGGTTGTAAAGTAATTAAGAAGTGAAACAGAGAATGACAATATCAATGTTAGTAACAACAATATAATCGTATCACATAATAATTCATAGCATTCTCATACACTAAGTTTGAGTTCGTGTACAGCTATAATTTTAAGCTTGTCATTTTATGAAATGGATTTGGAATGCATTTGGATAATGATTTCCACACATTTAAATATTTGTTGCAGCTCAGTTTCCTCTTAAATCATCAACTGTTCAACGCTAATAGTTGCAATGAAAGTTGAAGAGCAAGTCAGAAAGAAAATTATATCTTTGACCTAATTTTGTCTTTTAGATTTTTTAACTGGGTTGATTTCTGGCTGCCATACAGAGGGTGGTGTGTATGTGTGTGCACGCACAGATTGGGGTGGAGAGGGGACAGTGACTAAAGAATTCTGATCTGAGTCTCTCTAACAGTTTCCAAATCTTAAAATCTATGTCGTTGACATAGTTGTTTATCCAACATTTCCTAACTGCTTCAAATACTTCATGGAATGCATGTGAAGAAACAAACAGAAAAACTAAATATTTTATTTCATTATGTGTTTATTATTTTATATAGGAATACCTCTGTCATAGTTCAGATTCCCTGGGAAACAGACTGAGAAATGCATGCAGGATGTTTTTTTGGAAAGTGATCTGGGGAACAATTCCTGTGAGGAATTAGGAAGCAAGGTGTGGAGGGAGAAGGCGAATTGTAATGCACTTGCCACAGGGGCCATATTAAATCTCAGGAAAAGCTCTAAGGTGGGGATGGTTCCTCCCAGATGTCTGAAATAAGCAACCTGAACCAGAATTTTTCCTTCCACATCATCTGGTAATTAGTTATGAGCTTTTGCCCTTTCTCCACAGCAAACCTAATAGGTGAATTATGGCTGATTTCTACTTGCTGTTCAAACTCCAAAATACTCACTTTATCCTCTTTCTCCATTATATAGTAAAGATCTTAAAGGCTGGGTTAGGTCTATTTTGTTTGTTTCAAGACAGCATCTCACTCTGTCACTCAGGATGGAGTGCAGTGGCATTAACATGGCTCACTGTGCAGCCTCTCCTTCCTGGGTTCCAGCAATCCTTCCATCTCAGCCACCCATGTAGGTGGGACCACAAGGTGCACTCACCATGCCCAGCTAATTTAAATTTTTTTTTTTTTTTTTTTTTTTTGTAGAAACAGTGCCTCACGATGTCTCATGTTTGTCATGACATGTCAATATGGTATTAATTCAGATAATATATAGGAAGAGATAGTGTGACTTTATTTGTGATACAGAAAAATATAAAACATAGAACTAGGCAAAATGGCTTTCCAAATAAAACCAAAACTAATTGATTAATTACGGAAAACACTACTTTTAAGCTACTACGCATAATAAACCTGTAAATGTCAAAATATTATAATTATCCCAAAATATTTTAAATAAAATAGCTGGGCAAATCATAGGAATAGAGAACTTTGCTCAATATAAATTTCATGTATTTCCCCCAAAGTTTGTATTGTTTTCCTCTAGAACTTTAAAAGGAAATGCTAATGATAATTTGCAAAGTTTTAAGTCTTTAAATACAGTGATAACAAGCTAGTTGTGCATTTGAGTATTTGCCTCTATTCCAGTCCCATTTTACCTTTTAAAATTGAGATGGATTATAGAAAAATAAATAGGAGAGAAAACCTGGAATTGAATTCCATAATCATAGGAAACATGTGGATTCACTTAGGGCTACAGGTGTTTCTTGGGTAAGGGAGGGTACAGTCTGTTTCTATCTGAATTGGTCCCTATTTAGGTCCAGAGGCATTCAGAATGTCAAGAAGACCGAGGTGGTGCCTAGGAATCAGAGACTGGATGGCTAGGGGTGTCAAAAATTTAATTTACTATAATATTTTTGAGCCATAAATCCACCAAGAACTTTCTCTGAAAGCTTTTATGCTGAAAACCTCCATGGATGTTTCATTTTGAGAGACAGTATAGTATAGTTAAGAGCATGGATTCTAGAGTTGGTCTGCTTGTGTTTAATTTCAAGATTCACTGTTTGCTGGGGGTTCTTACTCAACTTACTTGCTCTCTCTGTACTATTTCCTCATCTTCAGATGGCGGTAATATTATCTACCTCATAGTTGAGGTATTAAATTAGTTGATACAGGCAGAACACTTATGACAGCACATAGCATATAGCAAATATTTACATAGCACCTACTAGTATTATTTACTAACCTTTAGCTTAAATTAATATCAGTCATATTTATGAAATGTGTCCCCTTCCTTGATTAAAACCAGCTCCCCATACATCTAGTTAACAATCCAAAGTCTGTATCTACCACTAAACACGGCAACTTACCCATTTACTAACTTAGGTTCACATTTAGCGAAAAGAAAATAAGTGATAAGGTAAAGTTTAGGAAGAATTGACCCACTTATGCCTAGTGTTCCATTATTGGAGCGCTGAGCATGTGGGAATTTTTTATATCCTGCTGCTCAAGGTTATCACCAAGGTCTGATTTTTTCACTCATGTAAAAGTTCAAAAAATGGCAACCTCGGGCATAAATGGGTTAATAATAGCCGGGGACAAGGTTGATGGACACAGAAGCAGGAGATCAAGAGCTATTTTTGGCACAAAGTTACTCACTGTCTCTGGGTGATACTCTGTTGAGATTACCTGGTCACTGAAATCTCAGACTGACTTTCCAGCTGGATTTTATATAGTATGAGAGAATAATTTTTATGAAACAGGGAAAAGGTAATTCATATCAAGCATGATGTGGCTATTTATACATATGTTTATGTATACGCTCCCACTCATATTTATAAACTAATTTGTACTAGATAAAATTAACTCATAATTGTCTCATTTTTTAGGTGACAAAATGGTGAAGCAAAAGTTTAAATATACCATGCTAAACTTACAAACTAGAAAGTACAAGAATTTTCTCACATATTTTCTCTAGAAAATTTTGAAAATTTACTAAACGTATTGTTAACCTGGCTCACATAAGTTTAGATTTTCATATATATAGAAGACATAATTACTCTAGAAATGCATGTGCCCATAACTGCATTTTAAAACTTTTGCTTTTATAATTGCTGCTTCTGAGGATTTCTCACACATGCGTGTGCGCGCACACATACACACACAGACACACACACTCACATTGTTACTTATACTAGCCAAACACCATATGATCTACCACTTTTCTTAAGTCTAGTGATCATTTTTTAGGCTCTTCAGACATGACTCTGTCAGGTTTTTGCAATAGAGAGACTTTGAGTTTATTTATTTTGCGACTACAATAACACGTCCAGAGTCAGGAGTAGGTTTATGTGGTAAGTACATCTGGGTTTTGTGTACTCTGCACTGGTGATTCTCTGAGCAGGGATTCACTCTGTGCATTTGAAAATAAAAATGTTGTAGAAGTGGAAAAAGAATGTGCGTGTGTTCTTTGGGCCTCAAATTATTCACAGTCCATCACGCCACTCAGGCAGTTATTTGGGATAACAGAATTCCTTTATTTTCTTTTTTTTTTTTTTTTTTTTTTGCATATGTAATAACTACATTTCAGTGACAGGTTTTACTTAATATCTATTTTTAATACATTATTTTAGTTATCTATCAAATAGTGAAGAAAATGCAACAGAATGAATACTTTTCTTCTTTAAAATGGGTGATTTTGGGCATGAGAATCAAAGGAGACTATGAATTAATTTATAAATTAGAGTCTGGGTTCCACATGTTTCTTGGCTAACCAACTTGGAATAAGACTTGATCTTTTAAGTGTTTCTTTTGTATGTGTATGTAACCTTCTTTATGTAAGGAGTTTTGCCTTTGACTATGAGCCCCAGCTTTATTTTATTTAATAAGGATATAATTCCTCTCCTAAAGGAAGATTTGAAAAAAAAAAATCACTAAGTTACCAAAGCAAATATTAAAATTGTTATTTTCTTCTTATTTCTAAACTGTTACTAGTTCTTTCTGCCATGTATACACTCTTCGTGAATAAAATAAAAAAGTTTTCATGTATATATTAGTGCTACCAAATAATCTTTATAAAAGTTATTAGACTAACTTTATAATTTGTAGACCAAAAAAATAGAATTTTCTGACATTGATATAAAATAAATAGTCTTCTAATTCCCAGGCTAGCTATTTAAGACTAGGCAGGGGACATAACGAGCCAGAGCAATAGATACTCTATTTGTTGTGAATTAGCCAGAAAAGGCAGAGCAGAAAGGTCTGGTTTCCATAGTTCATAAATTCCGGATAATTTATGTACCTAAAATCATTCCATTGTTAGGTTATCTTGACTTTAGGAAACTGATTTTTATTAATAACTGCAGCAATGATGTGCATCTACATGTGATGAAATAACCTTAAAGAAGTTAAGATGAGCAGCTTTAGTAACCACACATTTTCTATGGTTTTCTCATGTTTTCTGAACTAGTTTAGAAATGTATATGAATTAATATTGAACTATCTTGGATAATGTTCTTATCTTTGTCATATAAGAAATAGTATGAGAGAGATCTTTACTCACAGTTTTTCAATCCTTGCGGCTCCAGTAATGCACCAGAGAGAAATAAAACTATAAAAATGTCAAAACAACTTTTGGTACTTTAACAAAGTGTGTGAAAGAAAGAACGATTAAAAAAAAAAAAGCTGAGCTTTTCAGTGATTTATTTCAACTAATTCAGTCTTTACTAAAGATTGAGTTAAAAATTTAAAACTAAAGCGGGCATATTATCACACAGTAGATAGAAAATCAAGAATTAAAAGAACTGCTAAAATATTTAAGCAAATTACAACTTAGAAACAACTTGAAGACTTTTTTCCATGCGACTATTCACTAGACTCTATATTTTGATACAGTCCACTTTATAATAGTCTTTCAATAAAGATAAGTGTAAATGCAACATATAAATATACATGCAACAAAATAATATTGCTTAGAGTAGTGAACAACAACAAATAATCATTTATTTGTATAAAGGATGAGACCTATGCTGGTGACTGTTACGATTCACTAAATGCTTACTACGATGCTGGGTCTCATTGTAATAAGAAAAAAAATCCCCCCCAAAATCCCATATTTTTGTAGCTCTGTCTACTGACATTGTGTTACTTCATTACTCTGTTGGTTGTTTACAGTATGTTTCAAGGAAATAAAGAATTAAAAATATAAAAATGATCTATCATAGCATATAAGCTGGATATACTGGGAAGTGAGGATAGTAGGGGAGTGGATACGTAGAATGAATATAGAAGAGTGCATGGCAAGAAGTAATAAAAAGACAAAAACAGGTTCAGTGACATAAAGATGTTATGATGCAAGCTGAAGGTATCAGAGGTTGTGTTCAGAAATGGGAAATTTGAATTGAAAGTATCAGAGATACTGTGTGGTCCAAATGTAACCACAGCACTGAATGACTGTATCAGTGTGTAAGGTTCATGAAATTTAGTAATTTATGATTACTGTGATTTATGGGTGACTCACAAATATGATTTCACCAAAAGGATGGCAAGGTTTAGAAAAGAACAGAAAATCTGACCTGTTTCCAATAATCTTAGAAAGTGAGAAGGATGTCAGTCTATGAGAGTTTTCAGGTAATATAGCGTATTGCCATAAAGTAGAATGATAATTGACTTTAAAGTTCTTAGGCCTGAACCACCTTCCCAAGTTAGAACACAGACTGAATACATAAGAAAGTCATAGCCCTGAAACTTCGTTGTTTATCAGGATGTCTCAGCTCTGCTAATGTCAAGGTATAAAGCATGTGCAAGAGGTATGCCACAGGTTTCCCACCCCAGGAAGTCTACACCCTGAGTGCACCCAGTTTATTCATGACTGCTATTCCTTCAGATGAAGGGACCATCCTCCTCATCCTGGTCCCCTCTGTCTCCAGAGAAGAAACCCTTCTGCCTTATATGTCAGTGTGGATCCTCCTAGATGCACACAGATATCAAGACAAACGTGGTTATAAAAGAGATTTACCGGTAGACGTCACTGTGAAGACTAAAAGGGAGTTGGAAGAGGAAAGAGAAGGCAGAGAGAGCTCTCAGACATCAAAGCATGTCTAATACTCCTCAAAATACCTTTGAGAGGAGAGGGAAAGAAGAAGGATCAGGTAGAAAGAGCCTGGGTCTATAGTGAGGTTCAGAAAAGCTTGGCCAGGTTGTGGGGATGTCCCACAGCAAAGTTTCCCATTTGAGGAGTTCTGCCTTGGGCAGATCTGCCATGCTGTGGGACCTCCACTTGCTGTGCTCAGTCATGACTGGGAGCACCTGCTCCCAGTGTTAAAGCTACAGGTGATCAGAACCGGCAGCAGCTGGAGGTCGCCAGTTGATTCTGCAGGTGCAGCATGTTCCCTTCAAGGCAGATCAGAGTGATTAACCTCAAGGGCCACCACACTTTTAGGAATTCAGTTGCCTACAAAGACCACATGCATGGGTACACCCTAGATGATCCCTGAGCAAACCGCATGCTGCGCTCAGAGTCTGAGGAATGCAGTTGAAGATCTTGTCTATAGTCACTTTTAACTATGGAATTTTGGTTCAGTGATCTATTCAAAAGATATTTATTGAGCATCTACTGTGTCCTTGGTACTGAGAACACAGCAGTGAAAAAACAGAGAACGCAACAAAAGGACCATAAATTTAATACCTCTACTCCTATTCCATCTTTCATCTCATTGTTATATAGTTTCAACTCTTTAAATTTTAAAATATCTGATTTTATTTTATGATTTTACTTTTTTATCCATGTTTATTTAGATTTAGCTTTGGTTTTTGCTCAGTATAGCAGCATACATCCCGCCCCTTCTGTTTTTTTCCCTTTAAATTAATGAGGTACATATGTTAGTAATTTTAGTGATGGTATGAGTAGAAAATTGTTCCCTTTGTATGAAAATGTTTTTAACTTTGAATGGTGGTCTATCTGGGTGTAAAGTTATTATTTGGTAGTCATTTGCTCTTGGGAGTTTAAAATTATTATGTCTTTTTACTTTATATTATCTTTCCTTTTTTTGAAATAGGGACTCACTGTGTTGCCCAAGCTGTTCTCAAAACCCTGGGCTGAAAGTATCCTCCCATCTCAGCTTCCCGAGTATCTGGCATGACCGGCCAAAACTGTTTTTCTGTTATTGCTTCTGCTATTGATGATGAGTATCTTTGTTTTGTTCAGTTTCTCTAGACATATCTGAATGTAGATTTGTTTTTACTTATCTAACACATGGATTGGTATGATTCTATCTGTGTGGAAATCTAAAGTGCTGTGTCTTTGAATATTTCCTCTATTTTATTTTATTTTATTTATTTTATTTTTTGAGACAGTGTCACTCTGTCACCCAGCTGGAGTGCTGTGGTATAATATCAGCTCACTGAAACATCTGCCTCCTGGGTTCAAGCAATTCTTGCGCCTCAGTCTCTCAAGCAGCTGGGATTACAGGGGCGTGCCACCACACCTGGCTAATTTTTTGTATTTTTAGTAGATATGGGGTTTTGCCATGTTGCCCAGGCTGGTCTTGAACACCTAGCCTCAAGTGATCCACCCGCCTCGACCTCCCAAAGTGCTGAGATAACAGGCGTGAGCCACTGCACTTGGCCTCCTCTCACATCTTTTATATTTACTTATTTTCAGCCATCTATTTTGCTTATTCTTTCCTTCACAACCTCGAATTTTCTCAAAGTTTTCATATGTCATTCTAGGTAAATTTCACAGCTAAAGCTTCCAGCACAAATTAACTTTTTAGCTGTATTTAATATGGCGTTTAAACCAATCATTGAATTTTAAATTTCAGTATTTTTTTCTAGATGTTCTATTCTTCAGAGTGAACTGTTATTAAGGTTTCTATTGCAATTTTGTTTCTTTCATTAATATTTGTATAGTATCATCTTTCAAATTATTTGTCTCATTATTATAAGTCTATTTTATTGTATAGTTTGTGATTCTTTTTATTATGAATTCATTTTCTATTAGAGTTGATTCATTCACCCTTCCCACCCTAAGTCCCTTGGAATAAGACGTTGATGGTTAATGCTTAAGGCCCGAATGAAGAATAGCTTTCATATTTTGATGGCAGTTTTATCTTAATTTCTCAGTTTGAGATAACCATATTTTGAGCAATATAAATTCAAACTCCACATATTTGTATGGTATAGGCTTTGCATTTTAGTTTATTTTCAAATGACTTTATTTTTTAATTCCATACAGAGTCCCACGCAGAGATAGGTCCCCATCTACTTCCCTGAGCTACTAATTTTCTAGAATGATAATGGATCCAGACTACAAAGGTTCCAGCTTTATGCTCCCCGCCTCACCCCAGACTCAAGATTTTTTCTCTTTTATCCCTACATGACCATTAAAATAACAATCATTGTGTGTTAGAGCCTAAATCTAATAGGATCCTCCTTGACCCCAAGGATAGGAGCTTGGTTACTTACAACTCTGGCTGTGAGTTTCTTATTTTTATTTCCTAGCACTGACTTTTTCTTTTTAGCTTGCTTAATTTTTTTTTATTAATTATATCTTTATATTCTGTGCTTACATTGGAGGTGGAGCTGCTCAGTCATCTTTGATGTGGCACTAATGCTCCTATTTTAATTCATGACCTCTGCTAATGATATGGTAACATTTTAAAATTGTTATTTTAAAAGCTTATATGCTCTAAATTTTAGGGCCCTAGGATAAACTTCTCATTTTCCACAGACTAGTTGCAGTTCTGTTTCTTGTACATTGAGAGAACTCCCAGAGGAATTATTTTAAAAATCAACATGCAGTGCCAGAAGTGAGAGAATTCTACATGATGTGAGGGAAATGTGTTCATTAGGAACACTGGTTGAAATCTATTGTGACTTTAGATTCTATCCTACCTCAAAGACTTGAAAATATGAAAAAAGTGTAGGAAAACATTATCAAATGTCTATGTGGTAGAATTAAAGGAGTTTAACAGCTCAGTTTTAGTATCAGGGCATAAAAATGGCTTAATATCTTTTTTTATTTTTTTGAGACGGAGTCTGGCTCTGCCGCCCAGGCTGGAGTGCAGTGGCCGTATCTCAGCTCACTGCAAGCTCCGCCTCCTGGGTTCACGCCATTCTCCTGCCTCAGCCTCCCGAGTAGCTGGGACTACAGGCGCCCGCCACGTCGCCCGGCTAGTTTCTTTTTGGATTTTTTAGTAGAGACGGGTTTTCACCGTGTTAGCCAGGATAGTCTCGATCTCCTGACCTCGTGATCCGCCCGTCTCGGCCTCTCAAAGTGCTGGGATTACAGGCTTGAGCCACCGCACCCGGCCCAAAATGGCTTAATATCTAACATGAGTTTCCGGTTAGCACAAAAGTTAGGAGCATGAGCTCTGAAGGACTTTTCCTGTGTTAATTCCAGCTCCCTCATGCAGCAGTTGTGTGACTTTTGATGTGTTTTTTAACTTCTCTATATTTCAGTTTTCTCATCATGAACATCTGAATAATAATGGTGTATTAGTCTGTTCTCACACTGCTATAAAGACATACCTGAGACTAGGTAATTTACAAAGAAAATAGTTCTAACGGGCTCACGTTTCTGTGGACTCTGCAGGCTTCTGCTTCTGGGGACATCTCAGAAAACCTACAATCATGGCAGAAAGTTGAAGGAAAGCAAGCACATTTTCACATGGCTGACTGAAGAAAGAGAGAGTAATGGGGGAAACGCTACACCCTTTCAAACAACCAGATCTCGTGAGAACTGACTCATTACGATGAGAAAAGCAAGGGGGGAAGTCCTCCCGCATGAGGCAAACACCTCCCGCCCGGTCCCTCCCCTGAAACTGGGGATTACAGTCAACATGAGACTTGAGTGGGGACACAGAGCTAAACCATATTAAATGGAAGCTTCTCAAAGAGTTGTTACGTTGAATTTATATAGCTAAAGTTCTGTGAGCAATCCTTTGCACATACTAATTAACTTTCAGGTGTTAGCTATTCTTATTACAACTTCTATGGATACTGTTAACTTAGTGGTTTCCCAAATATTCCACGGAAGAATATTTTTAAAAATCAAAGAAGGGTCTGGCATAAAGTGTCCAATGTTTTAGTTTTAGTTAAAAAATAATTACTACCATCTGTTACCCAGTATATGAGAGAAATACTTTAAGATATAAAAGTCAGAGAAAACTCAAAAGTCACTGAACATGAAGAATTAAATCATTCATCACTGACTTAATTCACTAGAATATAATACTCCCTCTGCACTCCATAGCCTAAAGAACAATTGAAGAAGTTGGGGGCTAGTAAAAGCAATGCAAGGAGTATTAAGGAATTAGAAAATAAAATAGAAATATTAAGTAAAGCACTTGGAATTTAATTTTTACTTTAGCCTGGAAAGAACATGGTTGAAGATCAATATAAAGGCTATTTTAAACTATAAATCGGTATTACTATATGTTGAGTCGAGGTGGCTATTTCTTGAAAGATTCAAAGTTGATTGGAATTTAACCTTCAGAGGAACTGAACTATCCATTACCATTCACGCACACATCTATTGAACTCTGTTGGTTATAACCTCTGTGAAGATACTAGGCCAGGCTGCTGGAGCACACGCAGCAATTAAAGATTTGGATGAAATGATTGCTTCCTACTTTCATGGTGTTTGTATTTATCCATTAGGGACACTGACAAGTGCACACATTCTGGTAATAGAATGTATTGTAAAACAAGCACTCTGCAAATGAGATCACAGAAGGAAAAGAACCTTTTAACTGAAGCAGTTAGAGTAAAATGCCTCTTGACATTTCAGATCCATGAGCCCCTTTAACATTGGTAGAAAGGTATAAAAGTCAGTGCTGAATGAGTATTCAGCAGGTAAGGCATGTTTGCTAAACCATAGGAAGAATTAATTTGTTGGCAACATAGTGGGATAATAAGAAAGTATGGGAATATAAATTTGAAAAGATAGATTGGAGCCAGATTACATGTTGCATAAACTTTTAATACCTTAAACCTGGGAGGATCTTTTATTATTATTTTTGTCTAACTTCGAAAACATCATTTAAAAACTCCAAATAAAATAGCATACTGTATTTCACCTAAACAATAACAGAAAATGGACTCCCTGAAAATATCTTAATGTTTGACATTGAATATATACGTAGTCATTATAAAGATATATAATGGCTATATATATTCAATGTATATGTTCAATGTACATTAAATATATATAGACTATATATAAATATATAGTCTATATATGTATTCAATATATATTCAATTATATATTCAATGTATTCTATATGTGTTTGACATTGAATATATATTTCCATTTTATAGATATATGTATAGCCATTATATATGTGTGTGTATATATATAAAATATAAATATATGGCCAAATAAATGGCATATATATATATAATGGCAAATAATGGCTAAATAAGTAGCCATTATATATATATATACACACAATGGCAAATGACATATATATGCCATTCATATAAATATAAATGGCAAATATATATATTATATTACATTATATGTAATTATGTAAATAATGATTATATATATTCAATGCAAACATTAAGATTTATATATATAATTCTCTGTGTGTGTATATATATGTATGTATAAAATGGCCTCTATAATCTTAAGAATTGAGAACACTTTTCACCTTCCAGCAATTAGCATTGACCGAGTTAGAAAATAAAAATACTATATCTTATCTGGCAATCCTTTTGACAGTATACTTTGACTCTGTCTGTTCTGCATTTATAGCTCTGTCTGTTTTAAATTAATGCATTCGTTGGTTGAAATTTTTAAAAATAACTTTTCTTTGGTTTTATAAGATATAAGCAATTCATGACAAATTGATCTTTTGACAACTTTTGTTTTGTTTTGGGTGGAGAGTATATCAAGGATTTGCCTTATAAATACATAAATCATCTCTATTTTACATCAAAACATTTACTATTCTCTATCTTAAAATTAGTGTACTCATGTTTAAAAAGCAACAAACTATGCAAAAGCATATGCAGTGAAAATTAAGCTCTTTCCTACAGAGACAACTGTTTTTATTAGTTTGTGATCCTTGCATTGTTATTTACATATTCCATTAAATGCATGTACAGTAGTTCCCCTTTATTCATGGTTTTGTTTTCTGTGATTTCAGTTCAAGGTCCAAATATATTACAGCATTTTGAGAGAAACTGAGAAAGAACATATTCACATGACTATTTTTTACAGTATATTTTATAGTTTTCTATTTTATGATTGTTAATCTTTTACTCTACCTAATTTATAAATTAAACTTTATCATAGGTATGTAAGTACAGGAAAAAAGCACATAGGATATACAGGGGTCAGTGTTATCCAAGGTTTCAGGCATCCACTGCAGTGTCTTGGAAAGTGCCCCGGAAGATAGGGATACTGCTATATGTATATACATATACATACACACACACACACACACACGTATTTTTTTTTTTTTTTTTTTTTTTTTTTTTTTTTGAGACTGAGTCTCGCTCAGTCACCCACACTGGAGTGCTGTGGCATGATCTCGGCTCACTGCAACCTCCGCCTCCCGGGTTCAGGTGATTCTCCTGCCTCAGCCTCCTAAGTAGCTGAGATTATAGGCGTGAACCAGTGTGCCCAGCTAATTTTTGTATTTTTAGTATAGAAGAAGTTTCCCCATGTTGACCAGGCTGGTCTTGAACTCCTGTTATGAGAAGATTCGCATGCTTCAACCTCCTGAAGTGTTGGGATTACAGGCGTGAGTCACTGCACCCAGCCTTACTCTACATATCTTTACATACATAGGAGTATATTATATACATTCTTCTACACCTTGCTTTTTTATTTAAAGTATCTTGGAAATTATTCCGTATAAACGCATTAAAGTACTACATTATTATTTTAATTGCTACATCGTATTTTATTGTTTGGATGTACCTTAACTTATTTGAACAGTCACCTAATGAGAAACATACAATGGCCTCTCCCCAGTGCTTGTTTTGTGTATACAGTTGAAATAATGGCTATAAAACTTTTGCTTGCTATCTTCAGTTAATATTTTTATAACCATGTCCCCACATTACTCCACAAATCAAGGTGCCATTTCCATGTTTTACAAGTTCACAGTTTAGCTTCAGGGATAGCATGAACAGCCTAGGGAAACCGCTGTGCATTGATTGCCTACGATGTGCCATCCCACCTTCTCACCATCCAGAGGTAGCATAAGCTGGATGGAAGGCACAGCAGTGACCTGACCATGAAGATACTGCCTGCATGTCTCTCAGTAGCTTAGAGAGAACTGGTTTATTGTCTTCCATTAAGATTTAGCAAGGGCAAAACACCGGATCACACTCCCGTAGTTTGCAAGCAGCAAAGCCCAGGTTTCAGAGCACAGTCTAATTTTAAAACACATTCTAGTTGCTAATAGGATGTCTCTGATTCCAATATTAGATAGAAGGGGGAAATGTTGTAAATAACAAATACTATATATACACAAAATAAGGTTCTCTATAAAAAGGACTCCCAATACCTATAATTTGCTGTCCTTTGGCTACAGAAATAAAAACAATTTCTTTACAGACCAGATAATTGTGATTATATTTCTGTCTCTGGAAGGATTCTGCCTCTATAATTTCAATAATTGCAAACAAACAAAAAACTTGCCTATCTGCCTCTCCCCACCCTAACATTGCTCTGAAGATTTCTTATTAATATTTCAGGATGGATTATCCTTCATCTTTAAAAGAGGAAATCAATCTCCATTTATCAAATTTATAATAAATATTATAAAACAATTATAAAACAATTTCATTTTATTTAGAGAAAGAAAACAGAGAGTGTCTGAGTATATTTTTTTAAACATCAGTACTTTAAGGAGGTTTTAACGAGGCCGATAAAGTGCTCTATAAAACTTTCACTATGTAAATCTGGGCAATTAATGTGGATTTTAAAGATTTCACTATAGGAGTGTGAAGTCAGACTGCATGAAAAGAATACTTACTATTTAAATTAAGAAAATCATGATATGGCGCAAGGGACGAGGGTGTACTTTTTTCTATGCACAATTATACAATATTAAAATAGAAGAGAACATCATGTTATATTCTCTCTCATCATATGGACAAGGGAAACCAAGGCTTGGGTGATGGTTAAATACTTTTTTTTTTTTTTTTTTTTTTTTTTGAGACGGAGTCTTGCTCTGCGCCCAGGGCTGGAGTGCAGTGGCCCCGGCTCTCAGCTACTGCAAACATCGCCTCCACGGGTTGAGCGCCATTCTCCTGTCTCAGCCTCCCGAGTACTGGGACTACAGGCGCCCGCCTCGTCGCCCGCTGGTTCTTTGTATTTTTTAGTAGAGACGGGTTTCACCGTATTTAGCGCAGGATGGTCTCGAATCTCCTGACCTTCGTGATCCGCCCGTTCGGCCTCCCAAAGTGCTGGATTACAGGCTTGAGCCCACCGCGCCCGGCCGTTTGTTTGTTTTTTGAGACAGAGTCTTGCTCTGTCGCCCAGGCTGGAGTGCAGTGGCGCAATATTGGCTCACTGCAAGCTCTACCTCCCAGGTTCACTCCATTTTCCTGCCTCAGCCTCCCAGGTCGCTGGGACTACAGGCACCTGCCACCACACCTGGCAATTGTTTTTGTTAGAGATGGGTTTTCACCGTGTTAGCCAGGATGGTCTCGATCTCCTGACCTCGTGATCCACCCGGCTCAGCCTCCCAAACTGCTGGGATTACAGGCATGAGCCATCGCGCCTGGCCCATGGTAAATATTTTTTTTTTTAACATAGCTAACTAGTTAGCATCAAGGCTAGTATTCAGGGCTTCTGTTGCCTTTACATGAAAAGTTTTATGCAAGAGCACTTCATAAATTGCAGAAATTATTTTTTAAGCTTCTGTTTCCTGTATTCCTGTAACCCCTAAGATTTAGGTAAGTTTTTCTTAGTCAACACAGTTAAAGCTGACCTGTATGCAGTTGAACAGATCACAACACTGATTTGAAATTATCATTTTGAATGTTGAAATAACTGGACCATGAACTGGTTGGTGATATTTTAGCCAATATAATGACCAAATCAGCTATCAATCATTATGGCAGTTAAGAAAACTAGGCATGATGAGGAATATCACATGATTATAGTGCAATTTTGAACAGGGATGAAATAGATATAATGTGGGACTGCCATGCCATAAAGGATTTGAAATAAGATTTATACATATACATATCATTTTCTCATAGTGTTTAAATAGAGACTTGCTAACAAGCTGACGGTACAGGACTTGTTCACTGTTCCTTAAATTAGAGGAGGCTGTGAAAGAGTTATTTTTAACATCTATGGTAAAATGAGAACACTAAACTTCAGAAAATCTGGATATAAATCTGGATTCTGCCATTTATAGGTCTTTTGACCTTGAAAAAGTCATTAAAGGCAGCTGTAATGTTCTCTTTTTAAAAAATGGTGATAGTGCATTGAATTTTTGAAAGGATTAAACAAAATGTATATGTATACATATAAACAAGTATGTACACTATGAGAACCTTATATGTGTATATATACATATATACGTATAATGTATATATGTACATATATGTACATATATACATATGATGTATATGTGTATATATGTATATATCAAAGCATAGGCCCAGACCTCTGAGGAGCCCTGACATATTTTTAAGGAGTCCTTGAGGTCCAAAATCACTTTTATATCAATACTTTTATTATTTACTTTTTTTCATTGGGTTGAAATTTGCTTGCAGTGCTAGAACCTTAGTAGTCTTGACCTTTTAGCATGAATCAACAGCACCAAACTTTGCTAGAAATCATTGTATTCTTCATTTTGGGCAAAGATGATACACTTCCACTTAAACAAAAATAATAATAATGTTATTGCTCTTTGAAGAAGCAACTACTTTAATTAAATGTTTTCTCTTAGTTATGTATGTTTTTAATACTTTATGTGACAAAATGGGAAGTGCCCATAAAGAACTTGTGCTACACACTGAAGTACTAACTGTGATGGCTACTTTGAGGTAAAGGAGTTGTGTAATTCAGTTTGAGCTGAAATAGCCCCTTTTATACAAATATCTACTTGAATATCTACAACAAGTGAAACAACTCACAGTGTTTGTTGTCAATGATAAGATTTTAACATTCAAGGAGAATTAGAATTTTGGAGAATTTATACCTGCCACCATGAGCATGACAGATTGCCAATACTTAATGATATTTCTGATAAGATCCTAGAAGTTATATTAATACATGTGATTATTGTTTGATACTAGAGAATGAAATGTATCAAAATTTGCATAACTCAGTGAACCAATATTTAATAGAAGACCAATTCATGATGCTACAAAATTATACATGGGTCAAAGATCCATTAAAAATGCAAGATAGATGATAGATTTTAACCTAAGAGTGGAGTATTCATTGATACGGTTTCTCATTGCCTGTTGCAACTAACTTTTAAGAAATGACTACTTGTTGATGTTTGATGTAATCTACAATTAACTGAAAAGTTTGCTAAAATGTCCTTCATTTTTTTCAATTATATATTTGTGGAAATGTGTATTTTCTTCATAACCACAACCCAAATAACATTTTGCAAGACTAAATGTAACAACAGATATTAAAATTCAGCATCTTGTATTAAGCCATGTTAAAAAGATTTGCTAAAGTATAATACAGTGACATTTTCCTTGCTTTTCTATTTTGAAAAATATCATTGTTTTAGTATAGTATACTGTTTATGTTAACATTTAATGTGTTTATAGTTGTTATTTTAAATTAATGGAGGAATAATTTTAAAATATAATTTCTGTTTTATTTTATAATATGATAGATGTTATTAACTATAATCTGCATAAACAAAAGCTGTTATAATCTCAGTGATTTTTAATAGTGTAAAGTTGTCTGTTCTAAGCTGTCATTGCTAAGGATAGTTGAACCACCACACGGTTACCAAATGGAAATAGAATAGAAAGTTTATGATTTATTTAGGTAGCATTTTGAATTGTTATTTGAATTCCCAAAGACCTTCCATACGTGCATAAGAATGAACAAAATGTCTAACTGTAAGATTGTGTATATCTTCCTTAGTAGATTTTCATATTGTTTACTACTTTAACAGTTTGCTTACCTTCTCTGTCTAGCTCACCTTTATAGTCATAAAGCTTCTATAAAAGTGCATGACACAAAACAGAGGCTCCACGCATCTGTGTTGCATTGTTAGTATATATATATGAGTTATCATACTATATATATAAAATAGCTTATATGATGGAGTAGGGAAGATGACATGAATGAATATATATACTGTTACATGATAGGAAGATTGCTGTACATTAAAATGGGAGAAATAGTTTTATTTTATAGCTACTTCATCAGTAAAGCTTCATGAAAGAGGTCAGATTTCTAAAGTAAAGGGCACTTTTCAGCATTAATAGCAATGAAAAGAACAGGTTAGGGGACAGTATAAAATATTCAAAATGATAAATAGTTTAGTGAAGGAGGAAGAAGGTAAATTCATTTTGAAAGAGAACTAAGGAGTGAAGAACACAGTCATTGATTGAAGATGTGAAACTGACTCAGCTGAGATGTGATTACCTATATGAACAAACGGAGAATGAGTAGTACCTTCAGAGGAAACTGTGAAGTTCTTTGGGTGATATTTTAAAATTTAGGGCAGGAAGCCCTTCCCACATTACAGCTGACTAACCTAGCCCACTGTCTTGGAAGATTAATCAAAATTAGAAAATTAGAAAAAAATGTTTTTCTGAGAGGCTGTCCATTTCAAGTTGGGTCCTGAAATTGGGACTTGCCTACTAATGTCAGAATGTCCAATAGGTGAGACAGTAGTCAATCAGTGAATATTTTATTGAAAAAAAAATTGAAGTGGATGTAGGTAAGTCCTTGTAGAGAGAAAAGAGGGAGGGATGTCTGATTTATGTCTCAGGTGTCTGGGAAAGAATGTAGTCTAGTTTGATGAAGATAGTAGTTGAAATAAAAATAAGAATTTTTACTGTTTTCATACAGCTACCTAGATGAGGATCATTATACTTAACAATTTTCAGTATATTTAGAAATAAGACTATTATAAAAAAGATTTGAATGATTATTTAAAATTATTTTACAGTAACAAATGGTAACACAAAGTAGATATGACATATGAAATCCTGCTCCAATTAATTTTTAAGTAATTAGTATTTAAAAGGAACTCTTAAGACAAAGAATTAAATACACATTAATTTAATTATTTCATGTCATTGTAATCGTCATAGAATTTTTCTTCATGATTGAAGTACAATATTCCATATGATCTCAAAATTACTGAAATATTAGTAAGTCTTTCTATTTATTCCTGGAATGGCCTCTTCTATGAATTATAAAAGGATCAGACTAAGTATTTAAACATAAAATTTAGCCTGTGTTTTATTTAATTATAGAGACTGTCAGGTGATACCAAAAGTGAGAATAATTTTTATTTGATCCTATGCTTTGGGGATTTTTTCTATCTTCTACTTTGATTTCTTCATGTCTTGGGGTCTGTGTGTGTGTGTGTGTGTGTGTGTGTGTGTGTGTGTGTGTGTATATATATATATCATCCATTTTTACCATCAAACACATTTGGTCATGTATATGTACACAAATACATATACCATATAAGTACACACACATTTTCTATTCTTAATTGAAAGAATTTGTAGTGATGAACTGTTAATAGTTCTCTAAGTAGCAATGATGTATATACAATTTAAAATCTGAGAGGAAAGCAATTATATCTGTATCTATCTATCCACATATAGATATAAATATCTTTATATGGCCTCTAGAATTAATACTCCAGTAGCATGTCATTTTGTCTCTTCAACTAGAGCACCTACTACTGGCTTTCCTTTCTTCTACTTGAGATTGACATCATATAAATATCTATATGTATATAGATATGTATCTATCTATATCTGTCTACATATCTTCCTATAGTTGAGAATAAACTACCCTATTTTGTATATCTATCCTGTTTATACATAAATATTTTATATATTTATATAGTTCATATATAACTACTTAAATAAATATGTTTATTTTTATAATTTTATATATTCAAAGATATATGCATGTATATTCTTATAGGTCTAGAAATTTCCCCTTCATTATTTGGGTAGAAGAAAATGAAGAAAATGTAATCAAAACAGTGCTGTTGATTATTTCCTTCTTAGTAAAAGTGAAAATATTAAACTGACTTTAACGGTCAAGTGATGAATGTGTTCTAAATGTTGTGGCCTAAGTCTTACAATTCTGAGTGCTTTATAAATACGGCAAAGCCCTCAGCTACCCTACTAAAAAGACCAACAAAACACATTAATGTTAAATTCAGCAAGGCTCAAGTTCTCGGTTTAACACACATGGGGCTCCACTTCTCTAATCTATACAGGACAAGGATTTACTGGCCCTGGAATGCCCCGCCCTGTTTTCTGGGTGTTGTTCCTCTGGCTAACAACCTTACTAGTTAGTATAACAGTGGCTACATAAGGTATGGTGGGAAAAATGTAATGGTAATGTGCATTTTGACCAGTTAGTAAAAAATCCTCTAATAGAAACAGAAAGACAACACAGAGAAATTGCCCTGAACTTATGTCATCGTGCTATTTTCCTATGCAAGGGGCACAAATAGGCTTGCTCCCTTCTCAAACCTGGATGAGACACTTCAATTTTAAGTGGGCATTTTAGTTTGTTTTTGGTTTTGGTTTTGATTTTCTGGTTTAAAATATGTACCCAGTTGTATTCCTACACAGAAGGAAGAGATAATAGCCAATAAATATGAACCATATCTACAAAACACTGATAAGAAATTGTACATGCTTTTCTGTGCGGATGCTAAAACAGTATCATTAATATTATTTTGGATAGAATTTTCACTCCTGCTATTTAGAAAGCAAATGAGCTAATGCTATAATTTCTCTTCTTGATAGAGGTTCATCAGTGTGTTGACTCCCAAAACTGCTTGGTAAGTACATGCACAAACGTAATCAACCAAATCATTAGCATTTATTAAAGAAGACAGTTTCAAATTGATGGGCAGTGCTGAAGAAACGTATAAATGTAAATCTTTTCCTTTCTAAATTTTATTTGAATGACAACCAAAATATATTCTTTGAATATGACCAAATGTATTCTTACTTTTTTAAAATAAAATGATCAATACCATCTATTAGAAAACAATATTGTTTTGAAGCCTAATCAATTGAATTTCAGATTTATATGAAACAGCAAATATAGGTTAAAAATGATGCAGTCATGTCTTTGTTTCACATGTATAAACAACATTGTTTCAAACTAATATGTCAGTCTCTAATCTTTGTTTGCATTGTGTTTTCAAGTTGATGGTTACACTTCGTCGTCAGATGTTATCATTAGGACCCTAGAAAAAGAGTTCCATGTAAATATTGTTTCTAATTCTGATAGTAATCAGAGATTACTTTTATTATTAGATCAAGGCAACTTGATGCTAGTTATCATGCTTCCACCTTTTTCACATAAAAGAGTAGATATAAAAGTACAATATTGCCAGGTAGTGGCAATACTCTTGTTTTTCAGTACAGGGGTACTTAGTACCAAACTATCTAATAGTTTATTTTCTTTAAAAGTTCGATTGTGGAATACATGCATATAGTTTCCCAAAAGTCATAATTTACATTTTCTTCTCAGATTTAAAACCCTGTTACTAAGAAAAATAGCTAAAACCCTACTTTAAAATGTGCTGCATTGTGATTTATTAATATCATACCAGTGTACACTATGGAAAGATTATTATACATATTTTTACAAGTTTATGGGAGCTTATAAAGTATGACTCCTCATTCTACATATTTGCTGGTATGTTTTTCAAAAAAAACTCTAGCATCTTTCATGAAACATTCTCCATTTTTTTTCCATATACAATTAAACTTTACCTCAACCTAGAGTAAGAGTTACTTGTCAGTTGCTTATAGTAGTTACTACAAGTTCATAGTTCCTTGCAATATACCATAAGAAAATGTCTTTATGATAAATTCAGTCTACATGTTATCATTTACTCTATTTACATTTTAAAAAATAGAATAAAAAGAAAAATCACGATTAAATGTCCATTGTAAGTTTGTTAGTTCTAATATGTTTTATTGCTCCCCACTAGCGAAAGGTTCTAGAGAGAAAAAGGGATGGCAAGAAGTGAGAGTTTGTTAATAGGTCATAGATTTAGGCTCTGTTTACAGAAATCTGAAACACTGGGGTAATGCATGAAAAATTAAGTTATGCACAAATGTTTCCGATTACTCACTTGTTTGGCATCACATAGGGTGGACCAAGCATGAAAATTAAAGTCTACATTTTTCACCCCATTGTTGGCTGTGTTGTAGAAATGACCTTATAGGTCATATTGCTGAATTTAAAAGTTTGCTTGCAGTAAGTGTAACTATTCCTACTTTACCATTTCAGAATCAAGCAAGACTCAGGATTAAGTCAGTCAATCCATGGAGGCTTAATAGAATGAGGCATTTGAAATATTTCAAGAATGGGCATGAGCAGATCAGTGAGGATGACTCAGAATGGTGTAACTGAATTATTTTGTGAGTAAAGAGCTACCTTGGTCCTCCTCCAACCTTTAGAAGCTTTAAAAAATGAGTGTGAACTTTCATGAGGTTAATGCATTTTGAACATACCAGAAAGATCAAACCTTAGCCCACACATGAGAATTAGTTTTCTTACAGCTTCAACTACTTAAAGACACCTCTTGTGATATATGGACTCTAGAATTAATGCTCCAGTCCCATGTCATTTTGTACCTTCAACTAGAACACCTACTACTGGCTTTGCCCGTCTTCTGCTTGAAACTGACATCATATAATGAAAGATGAAGGAGCCAATACGCTTCTTAAGAAGCAAGTAGTCATGAGACTTCACCTGCCATCACAGATAGAGAGAGAAAAAAAGGGGAGGGGGTAGTTAGCAATTTCAAGAGCCACAATTTACCATGGAAGCCTCTACTTAATATTCCGCTTGATCTGCCAAGTTTATAGCCTGGCAAATCTGAATACAAATGTCGATGCAAATGAGGATTCATTATTCTTACAAGGTCTTTGTGTTGAAGCTTAATGTAACTTGGTTCCTATGGTTGCTCAGGGAACGTAGATTGCAAGACAGAAAAAATGATGAAAAGAACAAAAATGGAAAGGAAAATAATAGAAATAGAAGGAAATGCTTAAAATGCACTTTAGCTTGAAATATGAGGATGCGTAGGAACAAAGCATTGTCATTACAATCTCTGCTTATTGCCAGTCCTGATATTTACTTCTCATCAGCAACAGAGGAGTTAACCACTCAAGAACATTCTACACAGACAGAAAACATAACAAGTCTCCTTTTACTGATTGTAACACATTGTTCCCATTATAAAACCAATTCTTCAAATTGTCAAATTTTTTACCATTCTTTTATAATTACAGAGCTCATGGGCTGGTGGGACCTACACATTCCGATCTCTAAGAAGACTGCAAATGCATTAAAAAACCCCACCCAACAATTCCCTTTCTTTCATATGGATTTATTGCAAATAATTCAGAATCAACATGTTAAGAAAGCTAAAATTAATAAACTACACATTGAAAAATCACAACACTTTAGCATCATTCATTTATTGTTTACCATAACCCATTGCACACAAAGGTTGCAAAACCTCCAAGTTAGAGGAAATCCTGAGAGCCTGCAAAATTATGATTATATCTCATATACCACAGTATCTTGTTCCGATGAATCTTTTGCATGGTTAGCTGTTGTTTACATATAAATACCTTCTCCGGAAATAAAAAAAATGTACTGAAGGTAACAGGAGCTGCAAAGCTTAGCAGATCCGATGATCCCAAGATCATGCAGTAAGGCTTGCTTCTTCATCCATAAATAAAGCACATTTGCATCCATTCAGTCAAATTAGCTCCATTAAAAAGGTGGTTATAATTAGCTCCTTTTTCTGGTTCACGGGTAAAATTCTTGCATGCCTGCTGTTTTGATTAAATCCACCATTGTCTTCCAATAGCTAGTGCTAATTCTTCCAAGGAAATCTTCAGTTGAGGTGTTATTTTATTCTGCACTTCCGTTAGTTGTCTAATTTACGCCAAGTCCCTGCAGTGTTTCCTTAAGCCATCCTCTTTGTCTTGCCTTTGAAATTTACCAAATCTTACAAGAAATCAATACTTAATTGATTATTCACTTTTCTGCAGCTTCAAACAGCAAGCACGCATAAGATCCTGGAGTAGTCCCCCGATTTCCAATGCAGGAGGTTGCTTGGTGGCAGAGCTCTGCAAGTGTCCAACAGCAGGCATTCCATGGAGCCGTGCACTGGCGTGGAGTGCCAGCCAGCGTCTGATAAAGAAAACGAAGATACGCTAACGAAGCAGGAAAACTTCCTGGATGAGGCAGATCCATCTCAAGGCTTTCGATAAAAGGCTGAAGCAGGAGCAATTGGATACCAGAACATTATAAATTTTTTTTTTTTTTTTTTTTTTTTTTTTTTTTTTTGCATTATTCCTTTTGCTTTTTGCTTACCATTTTCTTCCCATGGCACTGAAGTGGAATATCCCAAGTGCCACCGAACTCAGAGAATTCCACGCTGGAATGGGGGTGAGACTGGTGTTGTATCTCTGGCATAGGATAAGGATGGCAGGCACGTAACATTACGAAATGTAGGACAAATTCAAGCGAAAGAGAGGGAGAGGGAGAGAGCGGGGGAGAGAGAGAGCTAGAGACAGATGGCGGATCTGGCTAAGAGCCAAAGCCAGTGAAATGAATTACATTGCTGAATAACTGTACACCATTGATTCTGCCACTTGTTGCTGCATGGTTAAAAAAAAAAGGAATTTTTAAAAAGCCCCAGTGTATGCTGGAATCCCCTTATTTGTCATGTGTGCAGCAGACAACTTTCACACATAACTCCATCCTGACAATCATGTGCTGTGGGTATCTTGCATAGGTGTGTAGATGCGCGTGATGTAGTTGTGTGCATGTAGGTGTGCCCAAGAAAGCAAATGTGAGCATGTGTGCATAAGTATGTGGGAGAAAGGAAAAACAATCCCTGCAATCCAGCCATTTTTGTTTAATGAAGAATGGAGGACTGGCATTCAGAGATGTGGTTATGTGCTGCATATTAATGTGTGCTTACCAGACATTCTCCCCCACTTTAAAAATGAGTGGCACAGGAGTGAAGCCCTCTATAGATCAACCACGTGGGAGAAGCAACTCATGAGGTAGCATGTCATCTCTAAACCTACAAATGTGGCACAAGGAATTCCGCAGAAGAACAAGTTGCTCTCTGACAAGAAGAAAAGCTGGTCCCAGGAATACGATGTTTGGGTGTTTTCGAAAAGACAGCCAGTCTCAGCAGACTGTTCAATAAATGCTTCATACCCAGGATGAAGGGAGACATTATGGGATGCCCAGGGGGCTTTGGAAATCAAATACAATGTTTGAGTAGCACAATTTGAGGTACATTATAAAAAAGCAATTTGAATTGCCAATGAGGCGACATATCTGCATGCTAATTAGACCTGTGTCAAGCTTAGTCTGCAGGCTTCTGTTGATGGCGAGGAATGTGCATGTAGCTCTGCTGAGGGATTGTTTCTGCATAAATTATCAGCTTTGTCCTACTGATCATTTTCCCAAACAAACATGAAATGCAAGATCAAAAAGCGATTCTAAAATTAAAATTATTGATTGACAAAGCCTAGATTTCAGAATCTAATTAGAGGAGGCACAAACAAAAGCTGATATTATTACTGACTATGCCTGAGCTAGCAGCCAGATTGTGCAGGGTTTGTAATTTATCTTTGTTTATGCAGCCAGGATATTAAAAATGTAATTAAAATGGTAAAATGATCTGATCAGAAATAGCCACCTAGTGGCAAGTATATTATTTTAAATGGATTGTAAAGGGTTTTGTTTTGGAAAAAAAAAAGGTTTTTTTTTTTTTTTTTTTTTTTTTTTCATGACAAACCTAACATCTCATTGAGAGTGTGCTGAGCAATTTATCTTTGACTAATAAGTTGTCTTTTGTGTTTTTTTCATAGATAAGCAACATCATTTATAACCCTCATTTGTGCACTAATAAACATTCTGTTATTACAGGTGGCATCCTGTTATTACAGAAATATCTTTCATAAATTATGATTTTTTTCAACAAATGGAAGTAATGCAACACCTATTTGGTATACTCATCATATTCGTTAAATATAACAATTGTATATAATTGATAACATCAGCAGGTAAGGTCACTCTCCCTTCTTTTGCACTTTCTGATTTGAAATGGATCTGGATATCTCTGGAATTTGGCATTGATGTTAATCTAGAGCTGTAAACCTAAGATTGCAAAGCAAACACACTTGCCTACTAAGAAGCTTCAACTCACTACTACAGAACAGATTTAGTTACTTAGAAGCAAGAAATAAGGTGATTCAAGTGATTTATAGGCTGTATCATCTCTCATTTAGCAACATTTTGGAAGTGCCAATGAATTATTTTAGGAACAAATTGTCTAATATAAAATTTATTAACCAAAATGCATTGGCTGTCATCAAATTGTACATTTTGCAGCCAACCGCTAGATCCAGTCTTGTGATTCTCTAATAAAGCACCTAAAAATGCATGATAAATACTTTTAAGAAAAATGAGAGCCCAGGCTTGTGAGGTCTACATATGAAATCTAGAAACACATTTATTTTCCTTTTCCTTTTTATTCTTTTTTTTGATGAAATCACTATGGACCTGCTCAATTCCCTTTTAAGAAATTCACAATTTAGGGTCCTGTCAGCAGCTCTAGGGTCTTTTGTTAGGTGCACTTAAAATGCCAGATTAAATATTAATATGTGGTTAGATTTGTGCTATTTTGTAAGATCTGAAATCCTATTAGTAAATCATGATCTGGTGACTGATGCAAGAAATTTCAAGGCGCCAACAGTGCAGATTGCTTTATGCCCATTAATCTGATGGATCACTAATTTTTAGTAAATTGGGCCTTTGGAATCAGAGCTGTGAGCAGGTACATGTTTTTCATCAACAGAGAACACAGTCCACATAATATAGCTTTTTTTTTTTTTTTTTTTTTTTTCAATACGTGCACCATAACAGGCAGATTTGTTTTGCATAATCAATAGCAATGCTTGCATGAGCAATGCTGTGTTTCAAAATATACTTTCAGTTGTATTGCAAAGTGCCCAAAGAGAAATAATTGTAGATTTCATAGGCTTCCAGAAATGTTTTAAAGGGAAATGAAAAAGGGCAGAGGCTGATGTGGGGGCAGAATATATCAATCCCATTTGCACTCTTTATAAATCAGAAACTATGAACTAACAATGGCATTCTGGAGAGATTCAATGGTACCTCTGAATCTGTGGTGAACTAACAGATAGAACCACACACATAAGATCAGTTAAAAGACTGTGAAAAAGAAAATAGGAAATAATGAAGAATTGCTTGAAAGCAACTTCCCTATTATTTCTGAAAATATGACCACATAACACACTATTGCCTTTGAGATGTGAGAGACCTTTTAACATATGGCTTGTCTCTGAGCTGTGATTGAAATTACTATTTGATCCTTTGATAACACAAGTGGGAAAACATCTTTATTGGCGATATTTGTTTCACACAGATGGGCCTTGACTTCTAAATCCTTGTAATGTGAATTAACATATTTCATTATAGTATTTACCAATTATAAAGCATTTTCCTCCTGGTGGATACCATCCAAACTTATGCTGGGTTCTGCCTTGCCATCTGTCCTCTCTTTCATTTTTACAGACCATCCTACAGTACAGATATCATGACTTTAAAGGGATAACCATGAAGGACTAATGACTTGTTTCTTCCTCTCTGCTTTATTATCATTGTTATTGCTATTGCCTTAGCAATAGGTAGAGTTGCAATGTTCAAACAAACATGTAGGCAATATATGCCTTTAGTCACATTCTAATTCAGTGCCTTCACTGAATTTTCACATCTAGTAATATGAAACTCATTATTATAAGTTATTTCAAATTATTGAAATCAATTTTTAATCTATAAAAATGAGTTTTCTATATCATAATGGATACATCCTATATAAGATTCATTCACACACACACATACACGCAATATTTTATTGTTTCAATGACCCTAAAACTCAAAGTTATGACAATCACACACTCAAAGCATTACATAGTTATATAGTTCTGCTTACTTAACTTAGATAGGGCCAGTTGGAAAGAGGCATTATTTTCTGGATCGACAGTCAAAAACTTCTTTTGTGTGTTCTTCTGTTTCACTTCTGGTTGTGGTTCGATGATTCCTCCCCATTCTGTCTTACACATAAAGAGGGTGCATGAAGTTCTTTTGTTATTTTTCTCTATCACTAGGATTATTTTCACTACACCATGAAAAATGATGTCTTGATTTACACTCCTCCTCATGCCCTCAAAATTTCATTGATCAGCCAAAATTAATAGTATTTTACCACTATAACAGCTTACATATAAAATAAGTTCAAAACAAAAGTTCAGAATTCTCAACACCAAATTATGTTAGGTCCTCCTGTTTAACATCCCAACACAAGTATGTGCTTTGCCTTAGTAATGTTGACTAGACTTGCTAATTTAATTGTTTTTAATAACTTTTGTTTTTTTTAAATCAAACATGAGGACAAGAATATTGTCCAAGCATGGTTCCTGTTATGTAGCAATTAGTTACTCATTAACTGTTTGTGATCCCATGTTTGAACAAACAGTTATAAGAACATAAGACATAAGTTAATTTTGGAGAAGAAAGTTATATATGCTTCAGAGGACCAGTACGTAGTGCTACAGCATAAATTTCTCTCTAAGTGATGTACACTTTCATTTGCTGCTCTCACAGGCATATATTTTTAACATGATGCTTTAGTGGAGGAAAGCTTGGTAAGTTAATGACAAGATAAATAGTCGGCAAGATATTTCTCTTGGAAGTATTCAATGAATTTGCAAGTACTCAATGAAATTGCCTAATTGTATATCTATCAGCAAGCAGATAAGTGGTTGGATCAGGAATTCTTTAAGGGCTCATTTACCACTAAAATTCTGTGTTCTATGTATCCGGATAGCTGGCCTGAGGGCATATTAGGGCACAGACTACACTGCAATCAAAAGACATCCAAAAATACAATATTTCAAGCATTCAGAATATTATTCCTTATGCAATAATCCAGGTGTAAGAAAGCAATTCAGGCAAGTAGGTAGCTATCCTCCATAAGCTCATAGAGGCTCCCTGTTTCCTTCTATATTGTTGTTTTAACCCAGTTGTGCCCAACCCTCTTGGCACCAGGGACTGGTTTCATGGAAGACAATTTTTCCATGGACAGGGTGGTGGAGGTGGGATGGGCATGGTTTGAGGATGAAACTGTTCCATCCTGTATCATCAGGCATTAGGTAGATCCCTCACATGCGCAATTCACAGTAGGGTTGGTGCTCCTATGAGAATCTAATGACAGGAGGTGATGTTGCCTTGCTGTCTGCTCCCCTCCTGCTGTATGGTCCAGTTCCTAACAGACCACAGACAGGCACTGATTCACAGCCCAGGGATTGGGAAACTCTGCTTAACCTTTTCAGTTTAAACTAGATCTGGATCCCAAGTGGTGGGAAGGTATGAAAACAGGAAGAAAAGAAGCCCAACCAATTTAATCTCATTGCCATACCTATTTTAAAGGATGCTTCAAAATCTAGTCTTTAGATGAGAGATCATGTGCAACTAGTAGGAAAAACAGAAGAATGGCAATCTGGGAGAAATTAGCAATACGTATTTCAAGGACTTCTCTCAAAGTGCTTTCCCTTCTGACTAGGAATCCCACTCAGTTCCCCTTACAGCTATTGAAATTCTGGCTTTTTTTGGTCTTGGGATTGCAAATTTCTCTGTGTTAATTTTCTCTTTGGCAAAATGAAAAGTTTGAGCTTTTATTGCAAAATATTATTCTGCTTCTAAAATTTCATGATTCTTGTTTTCAAGATAAATGGACAATTTGTTCATTGTGTTTGCACATGCATAAAATCTCCCCAATTTAAAATACATTATTGAGCAATGTCCAATAAAACACAAATTTATTCTTAAAATTGACCAAAATGTTAAAGTTTATCAATAATTCTCAATCTTCTCTGTGACCTTCAAGAAGTCTGAATCTTCATTTTTTAGTATCAGGTTATTTTAGGACATATTTTCAGTTATGAACCAATCATGACCAGAATAGCTGTCCCTAATTTCTCTTTAAGTCAAGAGCCAAAAAGACAGTAGCAACCCTCTTGTGGTGTCATGAGGTAAAAAGGGATAATGAGTGGAGTATAAAACTCATTTGATAAATATTTGAGTACCCTCTTTATATGAACTAATGTACAAATTATAGTGAATTATTCAATAAAATATAAAACATACTCCTTTTCCTTAATAAGGTCATAGTCCCATGGGTTTATAAGAAATAGATAACAATTAACACATGGAAGCTTGCCATATTTGTTATAAGAATAAAATGAAACATATTCTAGAATATTTTAACAGAAAAATTATCTGCAGACATTGTCAATAACAGTAAGCAGAGTAGAGGTTAGATCTGGTATTAGATTCACCTTCTTGGGGGAAGCCCATTCCTCTTATTGAAAACAAATTTCAATTTGTGAACAAATACACTTTGATGTTCAAAATTTATGGTAACTTCTTGTCATGATGCATATGAAAAGAAAGAAATTTGCAAAGGGAGATAACAGGAATGCCCATTGTTTTTTAGGGAGTTCATTCTAGCAGTGCATTTTTTTCTTAGGAATTGTACAACTCTAACTCACTGCCTTAGAGACAGAATCAAAGTTCTAATCTCTGGAAAGGAGATTGGCAAGACTTAGGTAAGAGTTCTAGTCTTAGTAAGGACTGAAATATTAAATAAGCTAATAGCAGAATTCCAGAATGAGGAGCAAAACAAATGGGATTAGGGTTCAGAAAAGAACGTTAGTGTTGGAAAAAATTGTGGTGTATTAGACAAAAGAGTTTGGGATTTTGTTCATTAAGTAATGCAGAATTATTGCAATGTTCTGTTTTCATTTTAGCTGGAGTAGGGTATTTTCAAAACTTCTTTTCAGTAAGAAAAATTCATTAAAGGTGGTTTGGAAAGGGGTGAGATTTTGTAGGAAAATTTACTAGTTTTATACACTGTCTATGGAACAATTACAGTATGCTATACATCGTGTTTTGCATCAGGGATTCAGGGGAAAACTAAGCCTGTAATTTCATGCTTAAAAGGCTCAGAGAAAATGCACCGTTGGTGTGAACCATAGTGTTATCAGTGAAGAAAACACAAAACAAAATGTACAGAGGCAGAAACTTCAAGACTCCATGTCTAATTGGCAAGTGAGAAGTTTTGACAAAAACTGAGATGTTGAGCTTGAATGACTGAGATATAAGTGACATAAACAAAAATAGAAAATGTGATGATCAGGAGGCATACTGAATTTAATCTATTGGTGATGAAATTGTTTAGGGAATTTTTAACAGACATTTGAACATCAAGATCTAGAATTTGGGAAAGAGTACTGTAGAGAAAACAGTAAGATAACTAAGCATCATCTAGAAAGGCAGAAAATAAAACTATGTGTATGCATCAGGTGGCAGAGAAGAAGCACTTAAAAACAGAGAAGGTAAAGGAGGAGAGTATAAGCATTCATTCGTTTATTCATTCAACAAATAACTATTTAATTTTAAGAAAGTGAGAAAATTACATGCAAATAGCTGCCAAGTAGACTAATGTATCCTGCTAATGAATCATACTAAGACAGTGTATCCTACTAAGAAATAATTGGTGACTTTTAAAGTAAGCATTCCTGACAAATGAAGGCATACAAGCTAATTTGCAGAGAGATAAAAAGAAGGAACAATGAAGAAAATGAAGGCAACAAGGTAGTAGATTTTTCTACATATTGTGTGAAAAGTCTTAAGAAACTTTCATTTCACAGATCGAAATCAAAGTCATCATAGCTAAAGAAAAATGGAAGGATAACTTAGGTGGGTCAACAAGGATAGTTTAGTATTTCAGTTCCAGGGAGAATTCTTTCTTATATGTGAGACACGTACCCTGATTTTTAAACACTAGTTTTGTAAAGGCTGTCTTCTTAATTTTGTAGGTTACCTTCCTTTTCAGAGCAGAGCAACACTATAAGATCCCTGACAGTTTTAAGGATGCTAATGAGTCAAGTAGATGCTTGTATCTTGAGGATAGGCATCTGGCCAATGGTCATGAAGTTGCAGGGCTTATTCTGTCCTTGGATCCCAGTGAAAAGTGAAATATCCCTAATTGATCTTTGGGATACTAAAATTCAAGCTTCAGCAGTACGGAAAAGTATTAAAGAGTTTTATTAGGTTACAACTAGTTTTATCCAATCTAAAAAGTTACCTTGTCCCTAAGTAAAGAAGATTACTTATGTAATTATCTGCACATATGTCCCCATCAACCACTATATATAATCATTTCATGGCATTCAAATTCAGCACAAAAACATCAAGACCTAAGTACAAATATTATTACTGTAATGGGTTTTCATTTCTAGAGGTTGTCAGGGGAAGGGATTAATTTTGCTTTCTTTATTGTACACACAGCACAGCACACAGAGTCATGTTACAATGTCTCTATCTTGAAAATTGCATTTTGATGTAATGAGAAAGGCACTTTTAAAAACAATTTTATAATTTTAGATACATTTACTGCATTTCACTCCACTCTTCTTTGCTAACAGATTTTGAGGCCTTTCATTTGGATGAAATGGATTTTTGTCAATTTTAGAAAGAAAATGTTTCAAATGTTTTCCTAAAATTCTTTTTTCATCCTTTCTTTGATGATTTTGATTGCTCATCTAGGTCAATCTACAAATATTCTGTATCATGGCATTTCTGAGAAGCAATTTTTAATTTAACAACATCGAGAATCTGGTGTGAGAGAGACCTGACTTACTGATCTGAGATGCAGTTTTTCATTGTCATGGAATTCTTAAATTTCAGGTAATAGATAACGTTTAGCAGAGTCTTCAATCAGGTTTTTCCCATGGAGACATTATGGGCATTATTTTTTAGGCATTATATAATTAGAATGCCATATTAATCTTGTGACTCCAGGAAATGTCTATTTGACATATGTGAACAACAGTACTTATTCAGTGAAGCATTAAGTTTTGAAGAGGTCTGTCTTAAAGAGATTGTCTATCTTTACAAAGGAAAGGTAGTCTTGGTAAAGCTGCTGGTCTTTATGAAATGACACAATATAGCACTTAAAGCAGCCTATAAGTTGAGTATATAGTTAAAAATTTGTCAGTCTTTGCAGCTATACATTGATACTCGTCAAACAATGTATGTGTATATATATTTTTCCTCTTTGAATCAAACTATTTTACATCAAGTTGAAAGCTTTTTAATTATTTTTAAATGCATTGTGTTATTAATTAAATCACAAATGACTTATTTAGTGTATATTAAAATCACTAAATAACAGAACTGAAAGACTTCTTGGAGATAATGCAGCCCAGTTGACTCAGGTGAAGAATCAGGCTTACAGAATGAGTTTGTCATAGGTAGTGTGAGGCCTGCTGAAGACTGAATTCCTGATCCAAAGTTCTTCCCATCCCTGATACTGATATAATTATGGGCACTGTGCACATTGTCATTGATTTTGAAATTGTCATTACTGATATATTTGTGCATACACAAAAATAACATGTTCCTTTGACAAAAGATAAATTCAGAATTTTCAACATTTACCAGAATGCAGTTAATTTTAAACTATTAATGACTATGTAGATGCTTTTTCTTATGCATTAAGAAGGTAAAACAATCCCACTTCCAAAACTATCAACACTTTTGAACAGTCTGAAACTTCACACATCTATATAAAAGATTCTTAACCGTTTTTTTTTTTTTTTTTGAATCTCCCATCCCATTGACAGTCTAGTGAGGCCATAAGCCTCTTCTTAGAATGTAAGTGTTAAATTAGTAAAATGAAATATTGCAAAGTTACAAAGAAAATCCATCATAAAAGGTATTAGGATGTAGTCGTGAATATAAAAGATATTTCAAAATAGATGCAACAACTACAATGTGATACAAAAATATCTGATTTCTCCTGCTAATAAAGACACCATTACAGTTAATACTAATGCTTTTGTGGTTTTTGCCTACATTTATATCGAATAAAATGCTCAATTTCAGTTAGAAATTTATAAAAGTAAATATTTTTCCAAATTCTAAGACTCCATATTAAGGACTCCTGATCTACCCCAATTTCCATGGTTTTGCTGCTTCAAAATGAGGGCTAAACCCACTCAGCAGAAGGGTTAAGAACTAGAGTCAAGGGCTGTTTTAGAAAACAACTCTGGTCTCTCTTCCCAGAGGCAGTCACTGCCCTAGCTCCAAACCATCTACCTGAAGACAGTGGGAGCTAAAGCTTGCCTGGTTACCCTGATGTCAGTCTTCCCTCTGGCCCTTCATCTTCACTTAATGCATGTCTGTATGGAATTTCAGTCTCCGCATTTTCTAATAAACTTTGACTTGACTTGTCCCTTTAACTCTGAGATTCACTCTGTTGTCTGCCCCTCTCCTAATTGTTGGCCTTCTTAACTCAATCCCTGATTTAGATGACTTGACTACCACTGGAGCCTGGAGCACTAACACACTAATAAGTAAATTTTCTCTTTTTGACTTAAGAGTTTAAAATGTGTTCTCTTAATCTCTCTCTCCTTCTCTCTCTTTCTCTCTCACACACACATACACACATGCACACATACACATCTCAATTCTAAATTGAAGGTCAGTAAGGAAAAGCATTTATTAACCACATATATTTACCTTATGCTATTATTTGACTTCTTAATTTGATTGAAATACTTCCAGATTTAAAGAGAAATCCTTCTACTCAGTGCCATTTCAGTGAGAAATTTGACTGTAATTCAAGAAAATTTAAGATAAAGTTGGTTGTCTTGTATGAATATAAAGAAAAACTGGCTTACATTTCTCTGTTTCAATCATTTTATTTTATAAGCAATGTGTGTGATCTCAAACATTTTAGATAGAGAAAAATACAGTCCAAGCAAATATTATGTAAGAGGTTGAAGAAACATTCATATTCCAAACACAACATCTAAACTTTTGGGGGGTTTCTTGGATATAAGAGAATATTCTTATATTATATCAAGTATTATACTCAGAAAATAATATTTTTATTACTAGGAAAAGTACAATTTTCTTTCTGGACTTTCCATCTTCCTGGCACATATATGTATATTTCCTTTTGTGTTTTAAACAAATACTCTCTTTCTGCTTAGACATTAATAGAAATTCGAAATATCTATACATGGGAGCTATAAAAACATTGTTGGCCTATTTTAGAATTGTTCGGGTTATAGACTCTTTAAAATCTCATAAATGTGTCACAAGCTTTCTAGCTAAAGAAAAATGTGTTTATATATGCTTTTACATATGTGCAATTTTTCCTTATAGTTCTGGAAGTTTAAGGAATTTCTAAATTTCATGTCTATATTTCTATAAAATCAACAGATATAGATATACTATTCAGAATAGCCTAGATTATGCTAGACTATGGGGTAATAAATAAGTCCCAAATCTCAGAGGCACACAATAATGAGAATTTAATTCTCACTCACGCTACATATCTATCGTTGTTTGACTGTGTTAGGTGACTATTGTTAAAGGGTCTTTTGCATTTCTGCATGTCTTGCAACAGGCACTAATTGTGTCTTTTCAAGGAAAGAACAGTATAAGGACACTGCTTTTCTCCAGGGCAAATGTTGGGCAGCCTTGCTGCCCATTAAAAAGTTTTGGGTTCCCTAAGCTAGTTGGATCCTTCCCTGTAAATCATCCCATTCCATATGCAGGTATCCCTGGTCTTCTTTGTGCTGCCCTGTTAAGAACAAAAGCTCGGGGAACATGGGCAAGTAATGATACTCTAGCTATTGTTATTACCGTAATAAATTAAGTCCATGGAGCTTAGGTTTTTTTAGGCATTATTTAATTAGAATGTAATATTGATTTTGCAGCTCTAGGAAATGTCTGACATATGTGAACAACAGCACTTATTCCATGAAGCATTAAGTTCAGAAGAGGTCTATCTCTAAAAGATTGTCTATTTCTGCAGAGGAATACATTCCTTTGTCTGTAATACAACATCTTTGCTTTATTTACACACACACATCACACACACTCATAGTTCTGTTTACTAAATATAGTTAGCATCAATATAATAGCTATAAACATATAGATAGTATACTTAAACTGCCATTACTGAATCGTTTTTTCTTTTTTGTTTGCCACTCACTCCCTGTGACAGGTGACAGCCTTCCTTGTTAGCTTGTAGGTAGAACAAAACTTTAGACCCTTCACAAGTTATAGCACTCTTCCCGTTTAACTTCATTTTGGAACTTAGACTCACAGATCAACTTCCATCGGGAACATTGCTGGCTCCTGTGAAAAAAGGTAAAAAGGGAGTCTGCTAGCCATGTTCTGGCCTTGACAGCTTCTTCTAAATCCATAACCTATGCTAACATTCATTTTTCAAAGTCAGTCAAATGGCCGAGCCTGACAGATATGGTATGGGAAATGTATTTCTCCTCCTGGGATGGACAGTGAGGACTTGTGCATAATAATACAATCTACCAGAGTAGGTTAATAACTGTGCACTAGCCTTTAAATTTTCCACTTTTTCCTCTGGTAAGTGGACTTACTACAACAAGTTTTCAGCTTCTCTTAGACCAGTGTTCTCATATTTCAAAAATGTATAAGCTACTCTCAAAGCTTGCACATAGCTAATTCTCACCTATATTATAACATATCCAATATTTTCTCTCAAATTCAGTGATAATATTTAGTGATGTCCCATGTATATTATCTGAAAAGTTGTAGGTTTCAGAGCTGGTCTATATTTTCTAAGCATATGAAAATAAATGCACATTATAATTTACCTATATAATTTATAATTTATTATGTAATACAAATATTTATAGAAAATATAATTTATAATATAATAAAGTTGTATATTTATTTATTTATTTTTGTAATGCAGTCTTGCTCAGTCAACCAGACTGCAATGTAATTGTATGACCATGGCTCACTTCAGCCTCAACCTCACAGACTTGAGTGATCCACCTCAGCCGCCCAAAATGGTGGCTGGGACTACAGGCCACAGTTATCTTTTTTTTCTTTCAAATTTTAGAAATGGAATCTTACTATGTTGCCCAGGATGGTCTCAAACTCATGGGCTCAAGCAGCTCTCCATCTTTGGCCTCCCAAAGTGTTGGGTTACAGGTGTAAGCCAGCATGCCTGGCCTATTTATGTTTTTAAAATAAAAAAAAAATAATGTTTTTTCCTGTGCCATCTAAGATCATATTGTATACCAACAGTGAAAACATTCCGCCCTATGAGACACACTAATTGTATACATATGTATGTGTGCATGTGTATATATACACATACACATAATTATAATAGCCATTTATTTAATGAATATTAAGTGTCCACCATATATAAGATATGAAATTAGTGGGCTGGATTACTGTGTTGAAAAAAATGATATACTAGTGGCACTCAGTTTTAATAGGCTACTGAAATGATAAATAATGATAAAACAAAAGCAAGTAAATATTAAATAAATAATAGATTTGATAAGTTTTTGAAGGAAACAAGTTTTTCAGATAGATAAAAAATGAAGAAAATATATTTTAGAAAGCATGTGTAGGAGAAAGGGTATGTAGGGATATGTATAGTGAGATGTGATATATAAGATGAAACAAACTCCGCAGAGACTGGGCTCAGGGGAGTGGAAATGTCTTTAGTGCAGCTTGAAATTACCACAACTGGGAAACAGGACTGAGGAAATGAATGAAAGCCAGTGTGGCTGGAGCAGAGTGAGCCTAGGGAGATGGTGAAAACAAAGATGGAGTTGGAGCGTGAAGACGATGGAATGTGGTGAGACTGAAATTCCCTCAAAGTAGCATGTATTTTTATGTAAAGCCAGGGAAAATTCCATATTTTATTATAAATACAATGGTAAATTATTATGCTGGGGAGTATTATAATCCAATTTTTATGTCAAAAGATGATTCTTGAGAGGAGGAGTAAGTTATGATGTTGATTGGACTAGGATGGAGGCTGACTTATATGACACGAAGTAAACAGATTTAAGGGCCATTTAGAAGGTAAAACGGATGATATAGAAAAGCGTGATGGCTGGGTTTCTGACTTTAATGACGGGACAGATGATCATATTCATCATTTTCTAAGATGGAAAAAGATGTCTCTGTAGGTTGACTGAAGCACCATGTTCTGAATCAAGTGTTTCATTCTGAACAAGCTAGGTTTGAGATATCTGTGAAATATCTAATTAGAAATGTTAGACAAGTTGAATATATTAATATGTTACCTGGAGCTATAAGAAAGATCCTGGGTAGAAATATAAAGATATGAACTGTTACCAGGAAATAGCATTGAAAAGTATGTAATTAGATGAGCTAATCAGGAAGAGAGTACAGGAGTAAAAAAGAAGAGGAACCAGGTCCATATCCATAGGAATATAATCATTTACAGGCTGAGAGAGAAATAGAAACCAGGGGAAGAGCACAGGAATAACAGAGAAAAGGACAGGAAAATGTGGTATCACAGAAACAAAGAGTGGGGACTCTAAAGAAAAAGGGAATAGTTGACAGGTCACTTTAAACAAAAAATTTAGTACATTGAAGTTAAGACACTTCCAGCTGGGCATGGTGGCGCATGCCTGTAATCACAGCACTTTGAGAGGCTGAGGCAGGGGTATCACCTGAGGTAAGGAGTTCAAGACCAACCTGGCCAACATGGTGAAACCCTATCTCTACTAAAAATACAAAAATTAGCTGGGAGTGGTGGAGGCTGCCTGTAATCCCAGTTACTTGGGAGACTCAGGCATGAGAATCGCTTGAACCCAGGAGGTGGAGATTGTAGTGAGCCGAGATCACACCACTGCAGCACTCCAGCCTGGGTGACAGAGCAAAACTGTGTCTCCAAAAACAAACAAACAAACAAAACAAAACAACAACAACAAAGAAAAACTTCCTTTTCTATTTAGGAAGACAGAGGTGATTGATGTTTTGGAAAAATAGTGTAATAACATGTAAACGGTGGAAAACAGATTGGAGTATGTCAAAGTCAATATCATGTGAGGAAATTGATTCAGTGAATCAAAACAACATGTTTAAGAAATTTTGCTTATACAGAGGGCTGAGGAATAAAGTGGAATTTAAAGGATATTAGAGATAAAAGGAAGCTTTCCTTGCTGTTTTGCTCATGAACGCGGCTCATTGTGACTCGGTTGTGTGCATATAAGAACACTGAAAATGAACCAGAAGAAAGTGGCGAGATAGGGCTTGGAGCAAAGAAGAGGCTGGTGTTTGCTGCAATAAACATGGATGCCATCTCTTTTAGTAGCAAAGAGAAGGAGAAAAGTTCTTGGTGATATAAGTAGATTTCTATGTTTGGTGGTGAGAAAAGATGAGGAAATTCACATTTGATGACTGTTGCTTTTTCAGTGGAGTGTAAGGTTAGAATTAATCATCAATTGAAAGTGAGGGTAGAGAAAGGGCAGGTGGTTTTAAAAAAGAAGAGGGTTAGGAATGCTAGGCTTTGGGGAAATTAAGAAATAGGGCAAATTGTATTGAATGCTGATTGGTGGTATTTGATCTTGAAATGAGAATGCAGCACCTAGTGAGCTGGTTGTGTGATTTTTCACCAAGTCTAGCGATATTAAAAAGAAGACAGCTGGTAAGAATGATCTCAGTTTTGACTTTTCTCCCTTGAAAATAATGAGCATAAAAGGCAAGAATTTGAGAATATTTGAAAAAACAGTGAAGATGATGATAAATTGTGAAATCTGTGTTAGATAAGAAGGGTAGTGATACCTGGAGGGAATTGAGAGATCATAAGAAATTAATGTGGTCAGCGGATCAGAGATCTCTGTAGTCAAAGATTGCATCAAAGTCAGGATGACCTCATCAGTTACTAGCTACTCACCTTCTAGATATTTTATTCAAGCGAATAGTCATTTCCTTCACTGATGCTTTTCAAAGGATCATTTAAGGTATGTAAATATCATAATCACTGGCTATGTGTGTAATAATGATGATGAATGTCTTGGTCCAGGCTCAGAAGTGTAGATAGTACAAATATATGAGAGATGCATATGCCTAAACACAGTATCTGCAGGGTAGGCTGTGTTCTTACTATTTTTTTCTGGCATCATATGCTATCACCATGAGAGAATTTGAGCCCTGAATTAGACAATCCCCAAAGAAAAGCATCATATGTGTGCTTAATAAACGTTTTGGATGATGAGGGTAACATGATGATGTCCTGTTTTTGAGTAAGTAGCATTAAAGTAAATATTGGTTTTCTCTGAATGGAAGAAAACAGAGAGACTTCATTAATATTTACATGTACAGTTCAAAGTCATGAATGTAATATGATATTTTTCTCCTGTTATACAAATTAGTTCTCCATAATATGACATGACTTTAGAAGGAGTGCTGATATTTAAAACAATGCATTATGTACTAATGACCTCATACTTTAGAGGTCCTTTTAATAAATGTTCAAAGAAGTGTGTGAAATAATTATTTCAATGTTAGAATACTAACATGAGTTAGTGTTTACTTTTAGCTACTCCTTGATACTCTTTTGTTTTCTTTTTGCAGCATTATTGAGTTTTATGTTACTTTTTTTTTTTTTTTTTTTTGAGACGGAGTTTTGCTCTTGTTGCCCAGGCTGGAGTGCATGGTGCGATCTCGGCGCATCGCAACCTCTGCCTCCCGGGTTCAAGAGATTCTCCTGCCTCAGCCTCCCGAGTAGCTGGGGTTACAGGCATGCACCACCATGCCCGGCTAATTTTGTATTTTTAGTAGAGACAGGGTTTCTCCATGTTGGTCAGGCTGGTCTGGAATGCCCGACCTCAGGTGATCCACCTGCCTCGGCCTCCTAAAGCGCTGGGATTACAGGTGTGAACCCCCCATACAACTGCATGGTAGTTCACCTTTCCCACTGCCCAGTGCTGTCTCCCTTATTCCCTCAGAGATGTTCAAAGTGAGATGGATTTGTTCTTCCTATAAACTTACCTGTTTATTCTATCCCTGTTTTGATGCATTTAAGTCACCCCATTCATTCTGAGAATCTACCTTAAATAAAATAAAAATGTTAAGTGTGCATACAGTTTTAGCTAAAATAATGTTTATTATAGCATTATTTATAATAGCAAGCAAGTCAGGATAAAATTTTTAAAAATTAAAATAGGGGATAGATATGTGCCAAAAGTCAACAGATGATGAGAAAGTGGAAACAATAAATGTGGAAAACACCTAAGAAAATATGAATAGTGTTTTGACTTAAGCATCATTGTTCTAATGCTGTATTTGCTTCCTTCCCCAAATTATCTATATTCTGTATGAATTTATTATTCATATTCATATTCATTCTTCTATTCAACAGTATTCTACAGAATACACTTCCATGTTATCCAGGAAAAACCCTCTCCAAATCTCCCAAAATACAGGTGGACATTTAGTTATTTGTGTGTGTGTGTGTGTGTGTGTGTGTGTGTGTGTCTGTGTGTGTGTGTGTGTGTGTGTGTGTGTGTTTGGCTTTGAGAGTCTTTTTGAATTTTCTAAATTATGCTACCTTACTGCTTCTGCATGAATTCTGTGGCATGGACTGAATAAATAAATCAAAAAATCAAGTCTTTCTTGTCAACTACATTCCAAGTTTCTTCCCAAAGGTGGCAGTAATCCATGTGGCATTCAAACACTTCTAAATATGTCTAAAGTGTGTGTTTATTGCTCTAATTATTTTCCGTGAAAGCAGTTCTACTTTATTACCCAAATGAGAGTTATTATTGTCTTTCCTTCTGATAATTGCATTTGTGGTATTTATTTCAGGGTTTTTAAGATCCTTTTAAAACCTATTTAGTTTTTTTACGAATTTAATGCTAATTAAAATAATGGATTAGTAGGCTTAGAAAATCAAATCACTATTCAGCCAGAACAATAGAAGAGCTTATTTAATTGACCACCCTGAATCATATTAAACCAATCCTGAAAGAATCATCACACAGATTCAGATATTGCAGATAATGTCATTCTTTCCATATAAGATACTAAAATATTTTTCCAGATATTTTTAAAGAGTAAATTAAAGGCTGATTAAATTAGTAAGTGGTTAATCTCTGATCTCATACAGAAGGCAGATGGATATTTTTTCAATAAACTTCTATCATTTTTAAAGTTAATTTCTGTGGACATAGTTATTTCAACTGATGCTGTGGAAGTCAAGCAACATTCAAATTAGGGATTATTAACACCATCTAATGCTTTGTTTTTGATAACAGGTGGCTATGGACAGTGAATCAAAGCTACTACACAGTTTTCAACCAGTGTGACAATTTGCCTATCAGGATTAAGATTATAGTAGAAGGGTAGCACTTCTTTATTAGAAAATAAGTGATATTTTTAAATAAAATGGCAAATTATTTGCCATGGTTTATAAGTTTATATGTTTTGCAAATATTTCTTCATTATCAAATATTATTAACATTTATTACCTTTGTTATTAAATATATCTGTATTATCATGTCAACTGAATTTATTTCTAAAAAGTAAATCTATAATAAATTTGATTTGTTTACTGAATTTTATAAGCTGACTAAATGTTTTGGTGTTTACAGACAGATTCTGCAGAAGGAAACCAAATCTAACTGGGTTCAACAAATTCTTGATTCATCAGATTTGTTTTAAGATGTGACTTCTGGCTGTTTCAACAGAACGACACTACCTGCAAGTATACACTAACCCAGAGAAGGTTCAGACATAGACACTCATGTGCTGTTTTGATGATGTACTCTAATACAACCTTTTTGGAGGACAATTTTTTAGTATGGTAAAGCCTCTAACATGGGCTTAACTATTCATCCCACAATATCTTTCTAATTGTTTTTTGGACACAGGGTCTCACCATGTCTCCCAGGCTGGTCTCAAACTCCTGGGCTCAAGCAATCTGCCCAACTGGACTTTGTCTTTAGTCCCAGCTACTAGGGATGCTGAAATGGGAGCCCAGGAGTTCCAGGCTGCAGCGAACTATGATTGTACTACTATACTCCAGCCTCAGTATTTTGAGACCTTGTCACAAAATAATAATAATAATAATAATACATAATAATAATAACATGTTGAAGTTCTAAGAGCCAATGTGAATATTTTGAGATTGGACTTCGGGGAGGTAATCAATATTAGATGACACCATGAGGGTGGGGCCTCAGTCTGATGGGCTTAGTGTCTTCTCAGAAAAGACACCAGAGAACTTGCTTTCTCTCTGAGCATATGCACAAAGAAGAGGTCATGTGAGTTCACAGTGGATGGTGGCTCTCTTCAAGTCAAGAGGAGATACTTCAGAATGAAACTTACTTAGCTGCCACCTTGATATTGGACTTGTTAGCTTTCAGAAATGTGATAAATAAATTCTTTTGTTTTATCCTCTTGGTCTATTGTATTTTGCTATGCAGCCCAAGCTGACTAATACATTTATCACAACTTATTATCCTAAACATCATTTTGTCTGTTGATTGTTTCACCAAACCTTTAGGCCTGTATGACATCAGTAGGAAGCAAGTTAATAATATTTTATCTTAAACATAGATTATTAAAATAAAACATATCGAGGGCCTTTGCCAAATATTATTTAATATAATAAATGTATGATTTAGCATAGTTCTATCATAACTTAGAAGGAGCATATTATTTCAAAAAGCTTCTAAGAGTATGGCCTTATATTCTGTTCAGTTATGAATGGGAGCCTATCTATTACATAAAATTTAAGAATGTATTCTGTATTAGTATTAGACTTGTTTACAAATACCTTTCATTTTTACTCTGTTTTGTTTGATGTACTGGTTTAACACTTGAATCCCACAGGTTAATTTAAACCACCATGGGACTGGCAAGTTATGGGACTATTTATGGGCTTAGTTCATATGTCACTATATCTGCATTCTAGCTGCATCAATTAAAACATAAATGTCTCAATGAAATAAAAATTGGATTAGAAAAAAAATGTTTCTTAAATGCTCAGAACACTCTTCCATTACATTGAATACAAAACTGCTAGACTATACTGTCTGCATAGAGATGACAAATAGGTGTAATGCAAATCAGGAACAAGTCATTGACAGATAAATTAAATAGTCATGATCTGAATATTGAGTTTAGGCAAGGATTGCAGTCTATTGGCGCCAAGCTAGATTTCTCCTCCTGTACAAAAATGTTATGTTGTTCTCCACAAGCAGTCATCCATCTAAGTGACTTCGAGGCCCCTAAGACCCGAATAGACAAAGCTCATCTATCAGCCTCTTGACTTCAGTCAGAGCCACAGCAGGTGCCATAATAAACTGAGTTCCACATATACTGATCATTTTGTTCCAGGAGCACATTTAAAAATCTCAATTTTATTGTAATTTTATAGTGAGATATTATAATAGCTGGCCTTCATTAAGAACACTTTTGATGTGTTAACTCCTAGCTATGGACTATGATATAAAGAACAGCAGAATATACGTTTTTGAAGGGAGATATCTCATAATTTATGCTTAGCCTTTTGTTTGACTTCAGTGGGAATCTGGGAAAAATGATTTTCTAATAACTAAATGTGGCGAGGTTTGTCATCTACAGACAGAATGGTTCCAAAGCAGACTAGAATGGCAGGATCTATAAGATGGAGAACAATTACAGAAGCAATTTTCAATTCAAAACAGGTGATTTTATTACACATATTTAATTAGTGTATCAAATCCAAACTAGTATAGTAATTTCGAGTAACAGATTTAAATTTAAAAATTAAGTTAAACCACTCATTTGGCATCATATTCAGAAGAAATAGTTCTGTAATATAATTAAAGACTTTTTCTAATAAAGTTACAATGTTAATTACTCAAAATAAATTCATAATGATAACATTTCTCCTTTGAAATAATTTGAAATTTGATGTAATTTCAATGAAAATAGCAAAGGTATCCCGTTAATGACTGTGGGTGGAGAGACCAAAACCCCTAGCAAGAATAGAAAATACATTTGGAAATCAAGAATAATAAAGAAGGAGGTTTAAGTGATGTATTTGCAATTTATGAAACTGTAATAGGCTTTGTAAAATTTTGAATAATGATGTATACATGATAAATCAATGTAATAGAAACTCCAAAATATGTAAAATATAAAGGCAAATATTCAGTGAGCACTCCCCATGTTATAGATGCTTCTCATGCATTGTCCAATTTTTCTCCAAATTTATTGAGATATAACTGACAAATAAAAGTTGTATATATTTAAGGTGTAAATGTGATGTTTTAATATTAAGTATACTTTGTAAAATGAATACCATAATCAAGCTAATTAATATATTCATTACCTCACATAGTTAACTGTGTGTGTGTTTTCCTGTGTGTGTGCTGAGAATACTTATAATCTACTCTCTTAGCAAATTTCAAGTATACAATACAATATTATTAAGTATAGTCACCATGTTGTACATTAGTTTTCCTGAATGTATTCATCTTATAACTGAACATTTAAATCTTTTAACCAACACCTTCCCATTTCACTCAACCCATCCCCCCTAGTAACTACTCTTTTACTCTCTGTTTCTATGAATCTGGTCTTTTTAGAATCTACATATAAATGAGATCATGCAGTACTTATCTTTCTGTGCCTGGTTTATTTAACTTAGCATAACGTCTTCCAGTTTCATCCATACCGTCACAAGCGGTATAATTATCTTCTTTTTAAGGTTGAATAGTATTCCACTGTGTGTATATATATATATCACATCTTCTTTATCTATTCATTCATCAAGAGACATGTAGGTTGTTTCCATATTGTGACTATGGTGAATAGCGCTACGCATTGCTTCTTTTGACCATCATTGCCAACTTACAGAGAAACTATAATTTTGCCTGTTTTAAATTGAGAAGAAACTGAAGCAAGTAAGTAAAAGAGGTGGATTCTCTTTATTGAGACTTAATTGATATACAACAAACAAAGTGCATTTAAAGTGTAAGATTTGATAAACGTCATCTGCAGAAACACTACCACATTCAAGTTAGTGAGCACACCATCATCCCCTAAAGGTTTCCTTGTTATCCCTTGTAATCCCATGTAATCCCACCTTTCTATTTCTCCCCATAGCCCCTTATATGCCAGTTACAAGAAACATACTTGAAATGTAAAGATATCAATAGGTTTAAAGTAAACAGGTGGAAAAAAATATGTAGCATGCAAAGAGGAAACACAAGAAATCTGGTGTGGCAATATCGTAATAAAAGTAGACAACACCAGGAGTGTTCTAAGTGAAAAGGGGAAATTATTATAATAATAAAAGGGCCAAACTAGAAAATTGTCATAATACTATTAATAATTACATATATACCCAATCATTGAACTTCAAAATTCATTAAGCAAACAAACAATCAAACAAAACAACACAAAACTAGTAGCTACTCTACTGGATATGGCAGGTGTAGATCAGAAAGTTTTACTGGATGGTGCTGATCTATAGTTTTCTGAAACATAACCCAAGAATCTTATATTTAGCCACATTTTATCCATCTATAAGAAGAACAGACACCTAAAAATATAAAAAATTCAGATAATAAAGCACCCACGAGTTCTTCTTGAAAAATCCTTCTCAGTAAGGTACTCTATCTGACCAAGATTTGGTGCCCAATAAGGAACTCTGAAATGAAACTCTATCATGGCATAGACTGGAAGGGAGGGGAAAGAATTGAAATTATTACATAGGCAATAGAATCAAAGTGATTGATAACTCTTATTATAAAATGAAAGGCCATGTAACATATAATTCATAAAAGAAATGCTATAAATATAAAATTCTATAAACTGTAAGCAACTAATTTAAAAATCTATTTCAAATAAAAGAATGAGGGAGGAAGCATGAAAAAATTAGGAGGAAATTTAAATCAGCAAATGTTTGTATATAAACATGTCAAATAACAAGAAACCATAAAATATAATATCTAATAGTCTGACATTTATAGTCACATTTGCATGGTAAGATCATAAAATGGGATAAAATCAAGTATTAAATTAATTAAAAACTCAGTTTGGATAATAAAACAAAATACAAGACATATGCCTAAGAACTTTGAATGTAAAAATATGAGCATAAATACATGAGGCAAATATAACCAATAAAACAGTTAGGGCCATCAGTATTGATAGCAGACAAAATTGATCTCAGAATCTAAAGCATTAAATGAAATCCAAGTCATGTAATTCTCAAAAAGCATAGTTCTAAATAAAACAGCGTAAAAAAACAAGACACAGTAACTTCAGGAAATACAGTAAGAATTACACATCAGACTATTTAAACTGTCTTTGCACATCACAGATCAAGTAAGTGACAACAAAATTAGAATTACATAATTAACAATATATAGTACATAAGTACCGTAGTCTCTAAAGAGTAGATAATATCTTCTCTTTTCAAGGATTTATATTGTATTATAAATGACCTAATACCTTCTAAAAATTACAAATTAGAAACAAGTCATGAAATAAGGAATAAAAGCATAAGTAAACACCTATGGAAACAAAGCCGCAGTATTACCTTGGGCATTTAAAACAGTCCTCTAAATAATTTAAATCCAGTAGTCATCAAAACTAAAATTCAAGCATATGAAAACATATGATATATAGTTAAGCTAAAATCACAGAAATTATCTGAGTCAAATGCTTTCATTTTCAATAAGAAAATAATGAAAATTGAACTAAATATTAGATTTTCGATCAGAAATCAGGGAGAGTATATTATACAAGAAAGCCGGAAGATTTAAATGCTGTATTTCAGTTCCTCATATTTAACATTTTAACTCTTTACTGAATTACAAGATGTTTAAATAATATTCATATTGATAGAGGCAAAATACTTTGAATGATTTTATAAACTATAAAACCTGTTGTTATAATTGTCAAATAATTTACTGTATCAATGTTTTTATTACAAAAATATAGAAACTCATGTTTTTACATAGATAAGTCAGTTTCTAGAATTTTGAAACATATGTTCAATATTAAAAATAACTATGAAACTGTCATTTAAAACGTCTATCTATCTCTAAGTTTTTTTAACAGTAGTTCCTTTTAAAGAATTATTTTAAATGTATAGTTTCTGATGAAGAGTAATTATTCATATGTTTATAATTACTATTTTTCATTTCAATTTAGTTATCATTTTCCAATGGAAGTTTCTATTCTATATTTTTTTTAATTGCAGTGTATTAAATATACTCAGGTGTTTTATTTTAGTTGGTCATTTATTCAGAATGACCAACTAACTATCTCATGTTATCTACACACAATGAAGTATTTAAAATGAGTTATAATGCTATCTTCTTTAGTAGAATAGAACTTTTCTAGACTTATCAATCATTGTTTATTTTTTTTTCTGTGTCATAAAATAAAGTGTTGCTGATTTAGGAACTATATTTTTAAAGAGGTATTAATTACATTGTCTTCTCTATGCTTTTGTTTTTGCTTTATGGGATTACAGAAAATATTTTGGAGAAATATATACGTTTTCTGAAATTTAACTTAAGATACAGTCAGGGTGTTAACATTTTTGTGATAGCACAGTTCATATTAATGAACACACTGTAGTTGTTAGAATAATTTTGATAACAATTAAGAATGTCGTAAATAGAACAGTCACATGAAATTTAACCTTCATATGTGCATACTTTTGGCTATTATCATTTAGAGGAATCAGAATGTATCACTTGTATACCTGTTTTTTTAATGATAGTGCACTATTTTTAGGAATATGCATCTTAGTAATCTACCTGATTAAATTTTCTTTCATATGTTGTGAGAATAAATGTATAATGTGAACTCTGAATTACAGAATTCAAGTGTAAATTGCTTTGCCATATTCCTTAAGGTTAAGAATATATTCTGAACTTCCTAATGGAATGTATGTAGATAGCTCTTCCCCTCAATAGATTGTCTTATGCATATTACATGATTATTAGCACTTATAGTTGCTGTTGTTGCTTGTTAAGTGATAAAGAAAAATCATCATCATATTTCATTTGTATATATAATTGATACTCTAAATCAAGACACACATTTGAGGATAGAATTTTCTCTCATTAGAATATATGTGAACATTTTATGATAAAATTACATGTGTATATATGGATTGTAGAATAAAATATGAGTTAAAAATAGAGAAAAAACCTCTATAGATGAAATAAGGAAAATTATAGGTCTTTATACCTCATAGATGGAATGGTTGATTGTACATCTTTTAGTACAAGACATTCTGGGTATGAAACCTTTACTTCATAGTTGTGTGTCTTGGACAAATATTTGCCCATATTATCTATGATATGGGGTAGAAAGCTAGCATCTACTTTATAGAGTTTTTATGAGTATTAACTGCATCAGTCCATGTAAATCACTTTAATTAATGTTAGAGACTATTGTTATTCTTGAAAATAGGGTTAGTTGAGGCCAACATACAGTGTTATCCCTGTTATCAATTCTGGGATCCATCTTATTTTAAGGCTTGAAAAATAATATGGTGCGAGGAGGGCAACAGGGTGGTCTGTGTGGTACATACTGGAGTTTATAGATACAACTTAATATTGATATTGATAAAATATAGATTCAATTATGTTTTCCATTAAAAATAGAACACAGAAATTTCAAATTATGGGAACAAAGTAAATATAACAAACAGGAAAAATTCTGCTTTTAATGTACTTTTATCTGTATGTAATAATAATTAAGTACTTGCTCTATGTCTCTACGGCTCTTGCTCTCTTTGCATAAAAGTATCTTGAAGGATAAATTTCACCCTATTAAAAGTGGTAATTTCTCTCTCTCTCTCTCTGTCTCTCTGTCTCTCTCTCTCTCTGTCTCTCTCTCTCTCTCTCTGTCT
>NW_016804150.1:2702449-2711005 GCF_001698545.2 Rhinopithecus bieti
TTTTTTTTTTTTTTTTTTTTTTTTTTTTTCTAGCTCACTCTTAAACTATAGTCCTCCAAGGATCCTGATTTATGAATGAAGTGATAGTACTAACCCTCTACCATACGCGAGTCCCATTCTTCATGCTTTCCAGGAAAACTGAGACTGTTAATCCGGAGTACGCCAAGCACCCGTAGCCCAGAAGTAGCTTTAGTGCTCACTCAACAATTTATTACTTTTTTCTTTATGTACTCTAAAGACCCAGGAATTTCCGTTTATTTCTTGTACTCTCAGAAACGCACTTAAAATACCTTTTTTTTTTTTTTCTGCTTTTTAGGCATAATTTCTAAGCATTCTTAGGTGTGAGAATTTTTAATATTCTAATCTGACAGTTTTCCAGAAGTGGAAGTCAACCAGCTGTACTTGTTTAATTAAAAGTATTTAAAAATAAGCTTAAAAAATATTTCTTACAGAACAAACTAACACTAGCCCCATTTTGCTCTTAGAAAATTAATTTTCTAGAACTGGAGCAGTGTCTCACACCTATAATCCCAGCACTTTGGAGGCCGAGGCAGGCGGATCACATGAGGTCAGGAGTTTGAGACCAACCTGGTCAACATGGTGAAACCCCATCTCTACTAAAAATACAAAATTAGCTGGGCATGGTGGCAGATGCCTGTAATCCCAGGTAGTTGGGAGGCTGAGGCAGGAGAATCACTTGAACCTGGGAGGCAAAGGTTGCAGTGAGTTGCGATCACACCACTGCACTCCAGCCTGGGTGACAGAGAGAGACACCTGCTCAAAAAAAAAATAAAAAGAAAGGAAATTTAACTTTTAAAAAAATATTTAAGATTGTTATGGCTAATGAATACAAAATCAATTAGAAACTTAATTTTCTTGTACATAAATTTATTAGTCTTCTTTTTTCATTATTATGTCTCATTTCCTCAGACCCCAGGTTTCCTGTCCCAGATTAACAAGCAAATTCTTGTTCTAGCTGCAGAAGAGATTGCCATTTCTCTGTTCCTGACTACCAAATGCCATTATTACCTTTATTGAGTGTTGGAGTTTCATCCCATAGCCTCCTTAACCCAAAAGGGAGAAAAATCTGACTTATCTGGAACCTAGTTTGTACTTATTTTGATGGTATTAAGACCCACCTGCCATTTCCCTTGATGACTGAGGCCCAGGTTTTTGAATTATCTTTATACTCATATATCTTTGTGCTTAAACCTTGAATCACTAAACCCTGGCCTTATTCTAATATTTTGAAACTGCCTTTTCCCTTCCCCTAGGTTTTCCCTGGGTTCTTGGTCTTTGTTCTTCTATCTCACACTGCCTGCCACACTGCCACCCTACTCTTTGCACGGACAATAGACATTTACCTCAGAGGATTACTTTCCTTGTTGTTCTATATTTTTTTCAAGAAGGAAACATGTTATTTCATTTTTCTTTTTCCTAAAATGGACTTGTTTTTGTTTCAGAGTTATAAAATAATATATCTTCATTAAAAATTTCCTCCAAATTGTAATAAACTACAAAAGAAGAGAATCTTCCCTGTAATCTTGCATAGCAGGGAATATCACAATTAACAGTTTGCTCGTTCATATGAATTTATGGATCCAAAACACAAACACAATGACAAATGTTATTATGCCTTAAATTTCATTTTGTAACCAGACTTTTTCACACTAAAGTTATTATGGACATATTTCTATATTAATGAATAGAGAACTACCATATTGTTTTTAATTACTACAAAGTATTCAGTCATATGGAATATGCATAATTTATACATAGTCCTTGCCTGCAAAAAATATAAATTTTCTTTAAATTAGAAAAAATGCTGCAGTAAATTATCATATGTATAGTGCACTGTATGATTTATTTCTATGGTATAAAGTTCTATAAGTGAAATTGCTGAATAAAATGGTATGCCCTTTTTAAAATTTGATACATATTGGCAGGTTGACCTCTAAATAGGTTGATACTTCTCAGTACTGAGCATTACGAATCCTATTAATCTTCATCTATATAATTGGTAATTTATGATATTTAATTGTATTTGATTTAGTTAGAAATATTTAACAGCTTTTAAAATCTGATATTTAAATGAAATGCCAGCTTTTTCAAAGGTTGAAATATGGATAAAGATAGATATAGATAATGTCAATTTACATGTAAATGACTTACTAACAGTAATACAGTGCTTTATTCTTTGCTAAAACAATTTACAGGTGTATTTAGGAAAATGGTGAATTTTTTCTCTTGACTGCCACCTTTTCTCCCCTTTTAATCCTCAGGCTTAAATATTATTACTATTTTGCTATGTGCCCTAAGAAAGCTTTTATTTTAAGAAATAAAATGAAATGCTCAGGAAGGATTGTGGGAAGGGTTGGAGGCAGAGAAAAGCAAGGAAACAAGGTTCTTTTTTTTTTTTTTTTTTCTGTTTTCTTTTTTCCCCTTATCAGTGATCAGGCTGAGAGCTGTGTTTTCCTACTTTCTTCCTTTGCCAGCAGATACATTTTATTTTTTTCTAGCGCACTCGAACTATAGTCCTCCGAGGATCCTGATTTGTATAGACACTCACATACATCTTGGTGTTTTGGGTTTTTTTTCCAACATGAACATTTGTTTTGAGAAATGTAGATATAACTAGCTGCTTTAGATGGCTCTAACATATTTAATAGTGAGGTTGTTGGACTGTCTATTTTAATATTCCCCTAATGGTGTACCTGTTTGCCGTTTCAAGTTATTCACTCTTACAAAGGGCTGTGATGAGCATTTCTGTACCTGTCGTGCTTATAGTGCCTTTTCTTGGCAACGGCTCACTCTTTCCTCACCACAACCCTAGATATCAGAAACAAGATCAGAGAGGTTATTACATTGTTGAACCAGACCCAGGTGGTAAAGGGGAGGATGCACTTGAATGCAGGCCCAGATCCCAAAACTGGTGTTCTTCCTACACAAAGTAGGTCTCTGGCCACCATATGCAATATATAGTATCATTTTTAAGTGCTCTAACTCAGCAATAACAGATTGATGGTAACCAGTGTAGGAAAATCACACGCTAACATTTTTCTCCTAGCTATTCTCCAACTCCACCACGTGATGCTTCCCTTGCTTTAGGTGTTCGAATGTTGTCCAGATTTTACCAAACTCAGCACGCTTTCTCACTTTTTGCTCGATCCTTAGCTATGCCATTTCCGTGGTATGTCTTGCTTTATCTCTCTGCACTTTGTTCTCCCTCATCCTTGTTTGCAGAATCTCCCTACCATAGATCAAGGCCAGAGATTTCGTTCTGGTGTTAGTTTAGCTTTCTAAAGCCAGCTTTTCATACAGAGGTAAGAAAGGAGGATCATACTTCTTTATAAAATGAAGCCATTTTGCATAATTATATGTTAAAATTTTCTCACTCATATAAACTGAATATAAGAAACAGACGACCCGGCGTGGTGGCTCACGCTCATAATCCCAGCACTTTGGGAGGCCCAGGCAGGCGGATCACCTGAGATAAGGAGTTCAAGACCAGCCTGGCCAACATGGTGAAACCCCGTCTCCACTAAAAATACAAAAATTAGCCGAGCATGGTGGCTCATGCCTATAATCCCAGCTACTTGGGAGAATAAGGTAGGAGAATGGCTTGAACCCAAGAGGTAGAGGTTGCAGTCAGCTGAGATCACACCACTGCACTCCAGCCTGGGCAGCAAAGAGCAAAGATCCATTAAAAACAAACAAACAAACAAAAAAAAAACCTGACAAAAACAGCAAAATAATAATAGCTAATAAAAAATAATGAGTCTAACTCACTTGCCTGATAGTGGGCCAAATTCTTCACATGTATTTGTTCATTTAATACTTCCAATTTATCTCTGAGGTTTTTAGTATTAGTGTGCTCGTTTTGTAGGTAAGAAATTGATTCTTAGAAAAGTTAGATAACTTGACAAAAATAATTCATTTATTAGAGAAGAAATAAGGATTTCAATCAGATGTGCCCTGGTTTCTGAGTCTTACACTGTGTTTCCTTCTTCAGGTGAATAATCAGATGCGTAAATATGATTTCTATTACATTGAGGGACAAATTATCTTTCTACGAATGTAATCTCTGAAATTATAATGAGAATAAATGTTGACATAGATTTTAATATACATATTCATTTGACTTATAACTTTTCAGGATTTTATTCAAGGCTTAGGGAAAGGAGATATTGTGTATAAAACTATGATTGTCTCTGTTGCGTTAATTTATTTTGTATGCTATGCTAATATGTAGTTTCTAGGCTTCAATAGAAAACTATTGCTAATTTATCATACTGACTTATTTAGGATATTTCTTATTTAAGATAAATACAATAAACATTCAAGAACCATAGATCTAGGGTAAAGTACTTGGGACATATATTGAGATAGAATAATAAGATCCATTCAGAAGTCAGATTTAGCATGGGAAGTAAAGCTAAAGTAGGAAAACTAAAGGTAGCACGAGGTCAAGATGAGGAGACTTCTCATAATAAACATTAATAATAACACCCCACCTGTAGGTCAAATAATTTTCCTATGAATACAGTCTATGTGACAGTCAGCCTACTAGAGAGACATCTCTCAGTGTCTGACGCTACCTTTGATAAAAGTATTGTTATTGTTTTAATAATATTTTATCAGTCTAATCATCATTGTATTTGTTTATATTCATTCTGTTTATTTTATTCAATGAATTATGAAATTCTTTTCAGAGTGTCAATAAACAAAAGTGTGAAAAGAGAGAAAACATCATCACCGTGGATAGAAAAACAGTCAGAATATGGTAGGATCTGAGAAGGTATAATTGCATGCTTTGATATTTATGATGAAAGACCAGAGCTGAAAGAAAATGACAAAATGCTACCTTAGCCCTTTATGAAACAAAGAAAACCTGAAGGTCGTGCAATAGTAATTTTCATCATTCCTTCCAAAGCTTTGGCAAGCTTTGAAAATTCATATGTAATAGCAGCTAGCATTTCTAAGTGAAAATACTTTAAAATCATCTTGGGACATATAGTCTATTAAAGGAAAAACTTCATTTTCTTTCCATAAAGAAAATATAATTCTATTTCAGAACCTTATATTGAGTCTATTTAAATAAGTGTATTTTAGTGCATATTTTATTGCATACTTTATGGTAATTTCTTCTTTTCTCCTTTTGCTTTATTTCAAAGCAGGAAGTGTATTTAGTTAAAAATCAGGATCATAGATTCAACAAATTTCAGAAAATTATTTTGTTAAAAAATGACTTTCTGGACAAAGAATAGGTTGAAAATCTAAAACGTTGTTGTACTTTCTCTTATTCTACAATGGATATTGTGAAAATCACATAAGTACAAATTTCCTAGAGAATTAAAGGGGAAATGTTTTAAATATTTTAAAGTTCTTAGTAAAACCCAATTTCTTTTCATCAGTTGAACATGTTATAAGACAGAGAGAGTTTTTGCCTTATAGAATTACTTATTTATGCACATTCATATATTCTGTCATGAAAGTATGGCTTTTGTTGTTCCATTACTGGGAAACATGAAATATTTTTAATTTATTCCAAAACTTGTTTTCTTCTGTCTAGAAACATAGAAATGAATAAATTCCACAGGACAATTAACTGAGCTAGCCTTCTCCCAACATATGTCTAAAATAACTACCAAACAAGTAAAATATTCATTTCCATTCATGATATATCATTTTCAGTGATGTTTTTAAAAATACTTATTACTTAAATATAAACTTCTATTTGCTCTCTCGAATTCACCCCACAGATGTAGGAAATCATGAGAGAAAATGAATTGGTTCGTTGTTATGTTGTTGATTGTTTTGTCTCTCCATTTCTGCCTTACTTTTACCAACACTCCTTATTTTAAAAGAATTTTTAAATAGGGGAAGCATAAAGATTATTCAAAAAAGGAAAGTATGACTCTTACTTACCCAGTTAATACTATGGGAATGCGCCAAACATCTGGGCTTTATATTACCTTGGTTAAAACATCTGTTACCTTTAGCTCTTTCATGTCTGTCATTCTTATAAAATTTCCCAGTAAAGTCTTACTGATTCTTTTTCCATCCTTTAATTAAGATGTGCTTTAGCTATGTAGTACTACAGTGAGTTCCTTCCAGGAACTTCTTTATTAAAAAGTAAAAATAATAATAATAATAAGGCAAAATAGTCCTTACTGTTGATCTTACCGAATTACACCATATATGCAGCCATCCGCTCAGCCAAATGGAGAAGTGATTCTACTACAGAAGCTCGGGTAAGCNAATAAAAAAATAATAATTAATTCAATTAGATACTTCACTTGGATGAAAATTCAAGAAATGATTATGGCTGCAGTAAGGTGGAAAGAAAGGCACATTTAAAATCACAACTTTAGGGGTAGACAGTTTTTTTTTTTTTTTTGATGCAATAAATTTACAATGTATAGAGATACAACTGTCCTAATTGTAAAGAAAAATCCTTACCTACCATCCCGGAATCAAGAACAAAGCTAAATTTCTGATTTCTTTTCAATTATAAGGCAATCATAACCTTATATAAAATATTGTTGAGGTAAATTCTACTCACTAAAGCAGAAATTTTACTTAAATAATATACTAAGTTACCAACTTGTCAATCTATTTTTTTCTAATTGAAATATTTACTTTGAGTACTTAGTCATATTTAGTTCTCTTTAGTATCTGAAAGCTGTCTAAACAGTTTTCTGGTGAAAATGATAGCTCACTGCTAGCCTACTGATGAGAGACGCTACGAAGCAAATAGAATTTTGTGTCATTGGCTATGCCAGTTAAGTGTTATTGCCTATGTTTTGGTTTTGAGTAATAGGGTATATGTTCTTATTACTCAGTAGACGGTTTTTCCAACAACACAAAACACTGTATCTCAGCTTTAGTAGATTTCCTGTTTGCTCCGAACATATTGCCTTAAATTATTCTTTTCATATTTAAAAGTTGAGTCACAAGTATAATATCAAAGACTATACAAAGCACAATGTATTCACATCAGAATGATCTTTGTCCCATTAACCCTGAGAGGGGAAGAGAGGTCATGGATTTTGAGAGGCAACTTAATTGGCATATTTGGACTTGTATGTTTGAATTTGTAAAAGATTTTTAAGAAGAGCCAAGGAGACAAAATTCTTTTAGCACTATACTATACCTTATAAATTATAAATTGCTATTGTTTGGATTAAGTAAAAATACAGTTATCTTGAAGACAAGATTTCGTTTTTTTCTACAGAGTCAAGAATCATGAAGATCGAAGATAGAATAATACAGAAATCAAATAAATTAAAAATAGGTTATTCACATTAAAAAATATTTCACGGTGAGAATTTTGCAAAGTATTGTAGGGAACAAGCTAAAAAATAACTGTTTCTCTTCGATTTGGACATGCATATACTTCCGATTGTTCCCAGAAATTTACCATAGATAATACTTTTGTTACTATACTTAATAAGAACTAACTATTGTGGAATAAGTTTGGTAGAAGCCATGGTCTGTTTGAGACAATTAATAGAGTGAGAACTACTTAATATTTAAGAATGTAGCAAGAATTTACTCTCAATTAAAGCTGGGTTCCATGATGAGAAAGTAGTTAATAAATACCATAGGAAAGCTTATAAAGTACTTTGAAGATAGGATGCAAGAGGACATGAAGTCCTTAACTATTTTCATGGACATATTTTGCCATAAAAGACCGTAATTTGTTTAGGGTGGCAATTGCCATTTCTGAGGTCTCCAAACCAGGAAAAACAGGTGGCTGGTTTATGTCCCAAGGGTGCCAGAGTGCCATCAATGCCATCTAGTGGCAGTCATCATGAACTGAAGGTACCTGGCCCCCATGATGTAAAGAACTTAACAATAGGAACCGACATTTGAACGTCTTTGTCTTTTACTGTTGACAGAATTTACATCCAAACAACAGTAATGTTAAATATGAATAAAAGTTAAATGAATATAACATATTTTATTACATGACTGATTCCATCATCATGGAATGGATTTTCTTGGACTCCTCAATATCCTTATTTAAATTACAGTGTTGATTTGACATAAATTTGACATGATTTGACAATTATTGTGGCACAAATGTCAAATATAATAACACTCGGTTTATATATTTCCGATTTTTTGTTTCTCTCAAACTGATTTACACTAATTATATAAGCATTATATAAATCTTCTGACCTCTCAATTTAACAGTCTCCTTTAAATCCATTCACTTTAGGTAAAACATGGTAACAAATAGCCTATGGAAGTATTTCCTCTCCCCAAAACACTACCATACTATTCCTAAATGTATGAAAACCATTTGATATTTGGAGTTTTCTACATAGAAATGATGACCTGTATTTAAAATATATTAACAGTGGAGTCCCATAAAATAGATCACAGTTGTTAGTTTTCACATGTCCATATTGACCTCTTATTCTTTTTATTTATTTATTTATTTTTTATTTTACTTTATATTATATTATTTTATTTTATTATTATTATACTTTAAGTTCTAGGGTACATGTGCATAACGTGCAGGTTTCTTACACATGTATACTTGTA
>NW_016804150.1:2715223-2716959 GCF_001698545.2 Rhinopithecus bieti
GTAATTCCTCCTTTAGCTCTGAGAAGTTTGATGGACTGAAGCCTTCTTCTCTCATCTCGTCAAAGTCATTCTCTGTCCAGCTTTGATCCATTGCTGGCGATGAGCTGCGCTCCTTTGCAGGGGGAGATGCGCTCTTAGTTTTTGAATTTCCAGCTTTTCTGCCCTGCTTTTTCCCCATCTTTGTGGTTTTATCTGCCTCTGGTCTTTGATGATGGTGATGTACTGATGGGGTTTTGGTGTAGGTGTCCTTCCTGTTTGATAGTTTTCCTTCTAACAGTCAGGACCCTCAGCTCTAGGTCTGTTGGAGATTGCTTGAGGTCCACTCCAGACCTTGTTTGCCTGAGTATCGGCAACAGAGGCTCAGTTGAAAATGCAGAAATCACCGGTCTTCTGTGTCGCTTGCGCTGGTGATTGGAGACTGGAGCTGGTCCTATTCACCCATCTTGTTCCTGGCACGGCAATTCTCCAACCTCTTATTCTTCACAATAGTTTTTGAACAATCTTATCATATGGCTAACAAATGACTACCATAGACTAAGAGGCCAGTAAGTTCCATTTGTTGGTATTGTAGAAAAGTGAGGCTGGGCATGGTGGTTCACTCCTGTGGTCTCAGCACTTTGGGAGGCAAAGGTGGGTGGATCACGAGGTCAGGAGTTCAAGACCAACCTGGCCAAGATGTTTGAAACCCCATCTCTATTAAATATACAAAAATTAACCGGGCATCATGGTGAGTGGAATCCCATCTACTCGGGAGGGTGAGGCAGAAAATTGCTTGAACTCGGGAGGCGGAGGTTGTGGTGAACTGAGATCACACCACTGCACTCGAGCCTGGGCAACAGAGCAAAACTCTGTCAAAAAGAAAAAAGAAAAAGTCAGTGACCTGGAGTAAGGCAACTCATCCTAATCTTGGTTAGCTTCTGACTTTATGGCTATGGTCACCCAATTTTCTTTTACCACTTATTTCATCTGTAAAACGAGGTAACTTGTTCTCAACAGAATCACTTAGGGAGCCATAAACAAGACCTACTATATCTGAGAAGGAAATGGCTGGCATAGAAATTTTGACTGAGATTTTTACAGGATTCAAAAAAACTCAACTTTATTGAAGTTTAATTTTCATATAATGGTATTAACCTATTTAAAATGTACTTGAGGAGTTCATAAAAGCATACACCCATGTAACCACCAGGAGAACAAGCATGTGGAATACTTTATCACATCCAAAACTCTCCTCCTTATTCCTTGCAGTCAATGCTTCCTCCACCCCAGTCTCAAGTTTTGATTAATTGTGTTCTCTGCTTATGCTTCCTACATATCCCTTAATCTCTTTCCCTGAATGTCTGAATTTGAGAACTGTAACTCTCAAGTGACTACCACTGAAAAGTACTATGATTTAATGAAGTTTATGTGATAAATTTGATCACTGTATTGGCCACCATTTTCATCCTGCTTCATGGCCATAGACCTTACTGGTAATCAAGATGAGTTAACTTGATAAGGCACACAGTTAATCACAAAAGAAAGAGCAAGAAAGTCTGGATAAATCACTGAAAAATTAAACATGACTTTTTGTCATATTAATGATATCAGTAGCATTATCTTTTAAAGTAGGTTAAATAGTTACTTGCTTACAAATCAACAAAATCAAATCAACAAAATCTAAACTTAAATGTGAATTAATAATAGCTTTTCCCATGAAAAGGTATTTACTAGTGCTAATACTCAAAATATGGTCT
>NW_016804151.1:0-10368 GCF_001698545.2 Rhinopithecus bieti
TAATAATAATAATAATAAAAAACCTGGAAAAAAAAAAAAAAACATTCTTCTTTCCTAGGACTCGAGGTCTGTAATGGGAGGGACTGCCCTGAAGATCTCTGAAATGCCTTCAAGGCATTTCCCCCATTGTCTTGGTTGTTAGCATTTGGTTCCTCTTTACTTATGTAAATTTCTGCAGTTGGCTTGAATTCCTCCCCAGAAGATTGGTTTTTCTTTTATACCACATGGTCAGCCTGCAAATTTTCCCAACGTTTATGCTCTGCTTCCCTTTTTAAGTTCCAGTTTCAGACCACCTCTTTGCTTAGGCATATGGGCATATACTGTTATAAGCAGCCAGGTCACATCTTAAATGTTTTGCTGCTTAGAAATTTCTTGCACCATATTCCCTAAATCATCACTCTCAAGTTCAAGCCCAATAAGGTCCTCATGTCCATCTGAGACCTCCTCAGCCTAGCCATCTCTGTCCCACTGTCAGTATTTTGGTCAAAACCATTCAAGTCTCTAGGATGTTCCAAACTTTCTCTCATCTTCCTGTTTTTTCTGAGCCAACCAGACTGTTCCAACCTCTGCTCATTACCCAGTTCCAAAGCTGCTTCCACATTTTCAGGCATCTTTATAACAATGCACTGGAACAGGAATTAAAAGAAATTAAAATGTGTAAGCAAAACTCAGTTGTATGTAAGAAAATCCAATTCCCCCTGAAGAAGAGAAAGAGCTGGGGTCCTTTAAAATTAACTGCCTGCTTTTCTGCAGCTAGTGAGTCTTATCTCTCCCTTTCCCAGGCGTTGTGAAGACCCTGTTTCTCTAGCTGTGCAGCTGCAAGGTCGCTAAACAGATAATCTCAAGTTATAAAACATGTTGTTCCTTGAAAAGTAAGAAATAACGTAACGCATGTCTTAATTGAATAACTGTCTTTGTTTCTTGGTTCTGTAATATGCTTCCCCTGTGCATATCGCCCCCTGCTCCACAAAATACTTAAAAGGTAACCGGACTGTTTGTTGAGGGCTCAGTCCATTGGATGTTAATCTGACTGGGACGGTGCACCTAAATAATTAAATAATTCCTCCTCAACCCCTCCATCTCTCTGATTCCTTAATTATCCCGCTGCAGCACCACTGCTAGGTACTAATTTTCTGTAGTAGTCTGTTCTACACTGCTTTAAAGAAATATCTGAGACTGGGTAATTTATAAATAAGGTTTAACTAACTCACTGTTCCACAGGTTGTACAGAAAGCATGACTGGGGAGGCCTCAGGAAACTTTCAATCATGGCTGAAGGGGAAGCAGACACATCTTACATGGCCAAAGCAGGAGGAAGAGAGCGAAGAGGGAGGCTAGAAGGAAGTCAGATGACAACAAAGAACCATAAAAATAAATTACTGGGCCAGGCGCAGTGGCTCATGCCTGTAATCCCAGCACTTTGGGAGGCTAAGGCAGGTGGATCATGAGGTCAGGAGATCGAGACTATCCTGGCTAGCACTGTGAAACCCCATCACTATGATAAGACAAAAAAATTAGCTGGGTGTGGTGGCACGTGCCTGTAGTCCCAGCTACTCAGGAGGCTGAGGCAGAAGAATGGCGTGAACCCGGGAGGTGGAGCTTGCAGTAAGCCGAGATTGAGCCACTGCACTCCAGCCTAGGCAACATAGCCAGACTCCATCTCAAAAAAGAAAAAAAAGTCTATTACCAACTGAGAATTCTATACTTGGCCAAACTATGCTTCAGAAAAAAAAAAAGAAAGAAAGAAAGAAAAAATTAAGTATTCACAAGTAAAGTAAGATTGTTTTTCTATCTGATCTGCCCTACGAGAAATACTGAAGATATTGTCTCAGGCTGAAATAAAAGAATACTAGATAGTAACTCAAGTCTACACAGAGAGCACACTCATAAACTACAGAGGTAGTTTAAAAGTATTTGGTTTTGTTCTCCTATTATGCTTAAAAGAAAACAGCATAAAGCAATAATTATAAAACTGAGTTGGTAGGATTATAATGTTTAAATATATGTATGTATAACATATATGTGTGTGTGTGTGTGTGTGTGTGTGTGTATATATATATTTATAGTGTGCATCACAGTAATAGCAGAAAGGATGAAGGAGGAAACCAGGTATACTGGAGCAAAACCTTTGTATGTTATTGAAACTAAATTAGTATTGATTCAAACTACATTGTTTTAGACTAATGTTGTAATTGTAAGCCCAGAACAAACAAAGTTTGACAATTCACACTTCCTGATTTCAAAACTTACTATGAAGACACAGTAGGCCGGGCGCGGTGGCTCAAGCCTGTAATCCCAGCACTTTGGGAGGCCGAGACGGGCGGATCACAAGGTCAGGAGATCGAGACCATCCTGGCGAACACGGTGAAACCCCGTCTCTACTAAAAAATACAAAAAAAACTAGCCGGGCGAGGTGGCGGGCGCCTGTAGTCCCAGCTACTCGGGAGGCTGAGGCAGGAGAATGGCGTAAACCCGGGAGGCGGAGCTTGCAGTGAGCTAAGATCCGGCCACTGCACTCCAGCCCGGGCGACAGAGCGAGACTCCGCCTCAAAATAAAAAAAAAAAAAAAAAAAAAAAAAAAAAAAAAAAAAAAAAAAAAAAAAAAAACAGACACAGTAATCAAGACAGTGTGCTACCAGTATAGGAAAAACATATAGATCAATGGGATACAATTGAGTTCAGAAATAAACCATTTTAGTCAATTCATTTTTTACAAAGATGTGAAGACAATCAGGAAAAGAATCAACTTTTTAACAAATTGTACTGAGACAACTGAATATCCAGATGCAAAAAATAAAATTAGACCCCTACCTCACACTATATACTAAAACTAATTCAAAATGAACCAAAGACCTAAATGTAAGGCATAATACTATAAAACTCTCAGAAAAGTTCTAAATCTAATCTCTGTGAAGTTGGGCCAGCAAATGCAGGCAATGTCTTTTTTGTTTGTTTGTTTTGTTTTTTGTTTTTTTTTTGTTTGTTTGTTTTTTAGTTATGATACCAAAACACAGACAACAAAAGAAAAGAATGGCAAATTAAATTTCACTTAAATTTAAAACTTTTGTGCTTCAAGAGACACTGTCAAGAAAATGTAAAGGCAGCCCACAGAAAAGGTAGAAATATCTGCAAATTATGTATCTGGTAAGAGACTAGCATCTAGAATATATAAAATATCACAACTCAATAAAAACGAAACAACCTAATCAGAAAAAGTCATACATTGTATAAATCTATTTACACAAAATGTCCAAAAGACAGAAAGAAGACTAGTGGTTGCCAGGTACTTGGGGGAGAGTGAGGGAGAATGTCTGCTAAGAGGTACAGGGTTTCTTTGGAGGTTGTTCTTAATGAAAATGTTCTAAAATTAGATAGTAATGATGGTTGTATACCTCTGTAAATATATTTAAAATGATTGAATTATATACTTTAAGATGATAAATTTTATGGTATGTGAATTATATCTTAATAAATTATAAAAAGTGGTACAATAAACATCCTTCCCCATGTCTCTCAGTGCATCAATTGTATACATGTTTATACACTCTATGGACCTATAGCTGGAAATTCTGGGTTGTAGATTTTCGGTTTTGCTAGAACTTGACAAATTTCTCTACAAACTAGTAATATACATTTATAATCCCACCAGTCATGTGAGAAAGTTCAAGTTTCTTTTATCTTTGCCAATATTTGAAATTATTATTTTTATTATTTTCACTTGTATTTTAGTATTTTTTAACTTATTAGCTGAGAAATAATATTTCAGTGGTTTGTTTTTTCATAACTTCAAGTGAGATTACAAATCTTTTAAAATATTTATTGGCCATTCAGTTTTCCTTTTCTGTGAATTTTCTATTCTTATCTTTTGCCCAGCTTCTACTGGACTGTTGGTCTGCAGAACTACCTTTCAGTGCTGGTAACATAGAAACCAGAAACTTTCCCACCCCTCAATAATGACAGGTGATCATTCGTAGCCACTTGGGCATGCCAGTACGTTCTACCACATTCATTCCAGAATGGAATCTTTGAAATATATGGTTGCCATAACAAGTGTCAACATTTCAAAGAATTTGCTTGCTTGATAACTATCTAGAGTATTTTACCTTTGGCTAAGAGGTAATATACTAGAGTTTCTCTTCACTACTTTGTCTCATCAGTGATTACAGAGAAGTTACAAATATGTAAGTGAATTCCTATTAATATTTCAGTCAGTCAAAAGCTTGTCTTTTTTTCTAATTCTGACTATTTTTCTTAATTTTTGTTCTGTTAAGAGAAAGGATTATTAATACATTAGAAAATTACATTACTGGCCGGGTATGGTGGCTCACGCCAGTAATCCCAGCACTTTGGAAAGGCTGAGGCAGGTAGATCATGAGGTCAGGAGATCGAGATCATCCTGGGCAACTTGGTGAAACCTTGTCTCTACTAAAAATACAAAAATTAGCCGGGTGTGGTGGCGGGTGCCTGTAATCCCAGCTACTCAGGAGGCTGAGGCAGGAGAAACACTTGAACCCGGGAGGTGGAGGTTGCAAAAAAAAAAAAAAAAAAAAAAAATTATATTACTAAGGGCCCTCATCCAGAAATCTTACCAAATTTACCAATTGGAAGAATTCATCTCTATTAATTAAATCTCCTAACTTCATGCCTTACTAGTAAGGGTTCTCTTATTAGTAAGGATAAGAGAAACCACAACTATATAGATAAATATATTTATTATAAGGTATTGGTTTACACAATAATAGAAGCTAGGAAGTCCCAGATTCTGCTTTCTGCAAGACAGAGACTGAGGAGATCCAGTGGTGCAGTTTGAAGGCCTGAGAGCAAGAGAATTGATGATAAAAAGTCCAGCCTGGTTCTGAGGATTTCGAACCAGAGCACTGAGGGCAGCAGATTTGTGTCCCAACTCAAGTAGTCAGGCAAAGAGAAAACTAAGCATTCTTCTGCCTTCTTGTTTTATTCAGGCCCTCAAAGGATTGGAAGATGTTGACCCACATTAGGGAGTGTCATCTCCTATACTCAGAACACCAATTTAAATGCTAATCTCTTCTGGAAATACCCTCACAGACATACCCCAAAATAATGTTTACCAGATATCTGGGCATCCTATGGCTCACTCAGTTTGACATATAATATTAACTAACTATAATGAGTTCCCACATTGAAAATTTGGAACCCATATACATATCCTTAAGCCATATTTAATCTCCAAATAAAGTCAATAACAAGCTCATAATTCCATTTAACATGTTGAAATGTAGCATGATTGATAAGGAATCAGAGAGACCGATGGGGTTGAGGAGAATATTTATTATTTAGGTACACTGGCCCAGTCGGATTAACATCCAAAGGATTGAGCCCTGAGCGAAGAGTTACCTTTTAAGCATTTCGTGGGGCAGGGGGAGATCTGTGCAGGGGGAAGCATATTAGAGAAGCGAGAAACAAAGACAGTTATTCAATTAATTGAGACATGCATCACATCATTTCTTACTTTTCAAGGAAAAACATGTTTTACGACTTGAGTTTATCTGTCTAGTGACCTTGCACCTGTACAGCTAGAGAAACAGGGTCTTCACAATGCCTGGGAAAGAAGACGAGATAAATCTCACTAGCTACAGAAAAACAGGCAGTTAATTTTGAAGGACTCCAGCTCTTTTTCTTTCTCAGGGAGAACTGGGTTTTCTTACATACAACTGAGTTTCTGCTTACACATTCTTTAATTTCTTTCAATTCCTGTTCCTACATATGTCCTGCATACAAATGAAAATGCACTAAACCCTTATCAGAGGAGGAGATAAAGTCCTTCAGCGATGTTTACTCTCTCCTTGATGTCCTGTAACTTAAATAATTTATGTAACATTAACAATACTTAAATACTAGAATATGAAGTCATTACATTTTATATTATGTGATAAGAGAATAAGAAAAGAAAAAATATTTGCTAATATATACACACAGTTATGTATTCAGAACAAAATTAAGAGGAAATACTAAGAGACACACTAAGGGATCTTTTGTATTGCAGATATACTCTTCCTTCCCTCTATTATGGAATAGTAGTCCAATTTCTCTTTAGTAGTGTGGGTCAGTCCAACCAGCACCATAACTCCCTTCTTAGCCTGTTGACTCAGAAGCACAAGGAGACCAAGGTGGCCAGGTGGCAGTCTTAACTTCCAGTTTAATGGAATTATTGTTGTGTCCCCTGATGGAATAATTCTTCCCTCCAGAACTGAGATCTCTAAGACAGCAGAGCATAATGTCACAAGAACAGGAAGCTAGTGGGTCACTAAGGATAATAGTGAGTGGTGCAACTCCTATTTTCACCCCTTGATCCATAGACCCAGGAATCCTGGTTATGGAAGAAATAGCACTATAAATTGAACACATTCAGAGCATATTCAGTTTTCTGGAGAATCTTGCCCCAGCCCTTCTAGGTATTGACATCTAGCTGGTGATATAACTGAGTCTTCAAAAGGTCATTCCACCATTCCATCAAACAAGTAGCTTTAGGATGGTGGGGAACATGGTAAGACTAGTGAATTCTATGAGCATAAGCTGATTGCCCCACTTCTTTTGCTGTGAAGTGAGTTCCTTGATCGGAAGCAATGCTGTGTGGAATAACATGATGGTGGATAAGACATTCTATAAGTCCACAAATGGTAGTTTTAGCAGAAGCATTGCATACCTGGAAGGCAAATCCATATCCAGAGTGTCTATTTCAGTAAGGACAAAATGCCTCCTCTTCTATGATGGAAGCAGTCCAATGTAATCAACCTGGCACCAGGCAGCTGGCTGATCACTCTGGGCCATATCAAGGACTCAGTGTTTTACTCTGCTACTGGCATATTGGCCACTCAGTAGTGGCCATGGCTAGGTTATCCTTGACAAATGAAAGTCCATATTGCTGGACCCATACATAACTTACATCCCTGATACTACGGCTACTTTGATCGTGAGATTATTGGGTAATGACAATAGTAGCTGAAGAAATAGCCCAATTGGTATCTACAGAATGTGTCATCCTATCTACCTGATTATTAAATAATCCTCAGCTGAGATCGCCCTTTGGTGAATATTTACTGGGAACACAAATATCTTTAAACTTTTTGCTAATTCAGAGATGTCTATCCACATATCTCTTCCTCAAATTTCTTCATCAATTTTCCATCATGTTCCTTCCAAGTTTCTGACCATCTAGAAAAATAATTGGCCACAGTCTATGAAATCAGTATATAATCACACATCTGGCTATTTCTCCTTCCAATCAAAGTAAAAAATCAGATTCAGTGCTCAAAGTTCTGCCTACAGGGAGGATTGCACTGCTTGGGGTTTTGCCCACTGGGAATATTTCTCTTGACCATTGTCCTTCAGAGATGTCCCAAAAGGGGACTATCGGGATACAGTCATCCACTTTCAAGTTTTATCTGTATATCATGTAGAAACATCTGTAAACCAGGCTGTTTTCTTCCTCTGTCAATTGATCATAGGGAACTCCCCATGAGGCCATAGTTGCAGGCAAATAAAGAGAAGGCAGGGTAGCAGGAGGAAGGATCATGGGCTTTTGACCACTTCTTTATGTAATTTACTTGTGCCTTCAAGACCTGCTCATGCCTGATCACATATATATCACTTCCATTTGATGATGGAATACTTCTGTGCACACCCAACTTTATGGCTTGGTGGGTTGTATAACACCAAGTTCATGATAAGCAGCTCAGGTCACATGGTAACTTGGTGCCATATGGTCAAGCATTCAGTCTCCACTAAGGCCTAGTAGCATGTCAAAGGCTATTTCTCAAAAGATGACTAATTATCTGCAGAGGAGAGTAAGGCTTTGCTCCAAAATCCTGGGGGCTTGCACTTAATTCACTGCCAAAGGCTCCAAAGAGCATCATTATCTGCCACTGATGCATCAAGCACCATTGGATCTGCTGGATCCTATTGTCCAAGTACCAGAGCAGATTATACAGCAGCCTGGACCTGTTTCAGAGTCTTCTTTTATTATGGGTTCCATTTAAATTAGCAGCTTTTTAGATCACTTGGTGAATGTGCTGGAGTAACACACCCAGATGAGAAATATGTTGTCTAAAATCTGTAGAGGCCCATTGGGCATTCTGCTTCTTTTTTGGTTTTAGGAGGTGCCAGATGCAACAAGTTATCTTTAACCTTACAAGGGATTTTTCAACATGCTCCACACTACTGGACTCCAAGAAATTTCACTGAGATAGAAGGCCCCTGAATTTTTGTCAGATTTATTTCCCATCCTCTGGCACACAGGGGTCCTGCCATAAGTTTAGAGTATTGCTACTTCTTGTTCAGAAAGTCCAGTAAGCACAACGTCATCAATATAATGAATCAGTGTGATGTTTGTGGATGGGCAAGTGATCAAGACTCCTGAAAACTAAATTACGACATAGAGCTGGAGAGTTGACATGCCCCTGTGTAGAACAGTGAAGGTGTATTGCTGGCCTTGCCAGCTGAAGACAAACTGCTTCATGTGCACCTTACTGAAAGGGATGGAGAAATAAAGCATTTGCCAGATTGATAGCTGCATACCAGGTACCAGGGAATATGTCAATTTGCTCAAGCAATGAAATCACACCTGGGACAGCAACTGCATTTGGAGTTACCACCTGGTTAAGTTTATGGTAATCCACTGTCATTCTCCAAGATCTATCTTCTTCACAGTCCAAATAGATAATTTAAATGGGGATGTGGTGGGAATGACCACCTCTGAATCATTCAAGTCCTTGATGATGGCACTAATCTCTGCAATCCCTCTAGGAATGCAGTATAGATTCCAGCTTACTATGTTCCTAGGTAGAGGCAGTTCTTGTGGCTTCCATGTGGCTTTTCTTGCCATAATATCCCTCACTTCACAGCTCCAGCAAGCAGCATGGGGATTCCACTAGCTACTCAGCATGTCTATTCCAATTATGCATTCCAGAACTGAGGAAATAACCTCAGTTATAACAAACAACTCTGTACTAACCCAGGATGGATTTGGGGACACACTGGACCCACTGTTAGAAGGACCTGAGCTACACTCCATTGAACTCCTGACCTCCCTAAATCCCTATTCTGACTGGACGGTCAGAATGACATTTTGGGTTTCCTGGAATTATTGTCAGTTCAGAACCATTGTCTAGTACGTCCCAAAAGTTCTGATTATTTCCTCTCCCCAAGGCACACTTACCCTGGAAAAAGCCATAGGTCCCTTTGTGGCAGTCTGGGAGAAAGATTCACAGTATAAATTTTGGTAGTATACTAAAGTCCTTCTTCAAAGGGACACTGCCTCCCCTTCACTCAAGGAATTCTGGGTTTACAAGCCAGCTTAAGTCTGGGAAATGATTGAGGAATCATGACTTGATTTTTTATTTAGGTTAGATTTTTGTTTACTTGACCTCAAACGTTTATGCTTACACAAATCAAATAAGAATTTAATAGGCCTCCTATCTGTTTAACTTCTAGGAATGCCATGATCAACTAGCCAATACCATAGGTTCACAAGAGTCAGACTATTTTGACTGCTGCTTTGAGTTTTTGTTATTCATTAAGGCAACCACACTCATCTTTCCATTGGCTGTTGAGCTTGCCCCTTTGCCCCTGCCACTCTGAAATCCAGTTATCCTCATCACATTTATATTTCCCCATTCAATGGCTCCAGTTTCCACCATAGTAGGGTCTTATCTACAGAAAAGAGCAAGCACAGAGCTCCTCCAGGATGCTGGGACTTCCCTCACAAATTGCTTGCTATAGTGGTGAAAGATGTGTCTTCTGGACACTCCCAGCATGAGGGACTAGGTCTTAAATGACAAATTCACTCTTAACATTCCAATCTCCCTAAGCCTTTGAATCCCTTTTCTGCATTAAGCTATACAGGTCTGGCATTTCTAACTTTCTCCTCATGGGCCACTTTTTGGTCCATGTTTTAGCCAACCAACAAAACAAGTAGTTAGAGCCATTTCTAATTCCCTGAGCTGCACCATTAAATGCAGAATCTCTGCTTAGTGAGCCCATATCAATAAATTTGGCCTAATTCAACTTTCTGTTTCTTCCCCCATTATCCCACAGCTTTAATAGCCATTTCTACACAGGTTCCCTGGATTTCTGCTTGTAGAAATAAGAAAACTCAAGCCATTCTTTTGGAATGTAGCACATTTCCTTATGGGTCACACCTTGTACCTTGACTTTAGGGACCCTCTGGAACTTAAGTCTAGTTACGGGTCTAGAAGCAAAGAAGAGGTGGGAGTGGGTCCCCTGAGAAGACTCAGCATTATCTTGCTTGGCAACTGCCTCAGGGGAGGCAATTACAGTTTCCTCCAGCAATGTAGAGTAGACACACACACACACACACACACACACAAGAGAG
>NW_016804151.1:14751-26877 GCF_001698545.2 Rhinopithecus bieti
CTAAATATACAATCATGTCATCTGCAAACAGGGACAATTTGACTTCTTCTTTTCCTAACTGCATACCCTTGATTTCTTTCTCTTGCCTGATAGTCTTAATGTGAAAAAAAATCAAGGAATGTGATTTTCATGAGTCTCTCTTAAATAAAGTCAAAGAAAATGAACTTCAGCTCAATAAGAAATGAATGGGGAAAGTCTGGCAGTATGCACAGAATCTGCTTACATGAAGGGCTAAGACATAAAGGAAGTAGGATTATTGTTACATAACTGAATGTAAATATTCTACATCTTGAAAGTATAAAAGTGATATCGCTAATAACAATTACAACAAAAATAAAAGATAAGGGGAAAGGTAATAAGCACATTGATTTCATTTTTAAAACTAGGGGTTATTAAAGTAAACAAGCAATATAAACACAAATGCATAAAGGTTTCACTAATAAAATCAACTAAAATTTTATGAGGAGTGACAGAGAAAATAGAAATGAACTAATTTCATCTTTGCTCATAGTTGGGAATCAACAGATTTTGTCTAAAGTTTTGAGGAATAAATATAAGAAGTTATTGTAATCCTAAACATCATCACAACAGGAATATAAACCTTTCATATTAAAGAAACACACAAAAACACCACATCACACACATACAAAGTGAGGAGAAAAACATCAAATAATAAGATATTTCAAGGTAACAACAACAACAACAAAAGCACATATAAAATACAGTGACAAAATCTGTTACGGAATAAATGACAAGAGATTGAACTTACATAGAAAGAGAAAGAAATAGAGTTAAAACACTAATAAAGTCCAGCAATATGTTACACACTAGAGGCATTTAAAAAACAAAGTATCTCAAAAAGGTTGCAAATAAAAAGATGGAAAAAAGGAATACCAAAAAAGTGTAAACAACCACAAAGTAGGTGTTTGGTTCATAATTCAGACAAACTTGAATTTCAAGCTTTAAAATAAGCTTTAAGGCAGTAAATGTGATTTTTTAAATGTATCACATGATGAAAAAGTTCATAATCCATTATGATGATGAAATAATTATGAAAATCTATGTAGTAAGAAGAATTTTAAGATGGCTCCCAATATTCCTGTCCCCTAGTACCCACATCTTATATCAACCCCTCCACTTGAAGCTGAAACATTAAGGAAGGAAGGGTATGGGATGAAGTTCTGAATATGATGGGAAATCATTCTCATGATTATGTTATATAACGTGGAAGAAGGAATTGTACAGCTATAATTAAGGTTACTAATCAGTTATCTTTGAGTTAAAAGGAAGAGTATTTGAGTGCCCTGCCCTAATCACATGACTCTTTTAAGTCTGGGTCTGGAGGTTGGAGACAGAAGTTGGAGATTGGTAGCATGAGATGGCCTCTGGAACAGGTCATACAGCAAGAAACCGCACACGGCTTCTAGATGCTGAGTATTGCCCTCACCCACAGCCAGCGAAGTAATAGGGGCTTTAATCTGACAGCCTCAAACAACTGAATTTTTTCAACAATCTAACTGACCTTGAAAGAGAACTCTGAGCCTCAAATGAGAAAGCACTCTCAGTTGACATCCTGAGTCCATCGGTGTGAGACCCTGAGCAGACTACAGCTAAACTGAGACTGAACCTTCTGACATAAGACACTATAATAACTAGGTATTTTTAAGCCATTAAAGTTTGATAAATTGATGCATAGCTATAGAAAATTAACACAATCCATATACTATATATCATAGTACCATCTAAATTGATAGAGCAAAAAAAAACTGTAGGAAAGTTTCTGGATTATGTATTAATACATGATAATCTTTTGCAGCATTAGTAGTAGAAGACTTTAATTCACCTCTGTCAGCATGTCGACAAGGAATCCAAAAGCAAGTAAGGCTTTAGGACATAATAGATAGAGATAGGAGAAGGCATTTTTGTGTATATGTGTGTGTATGAGTGACAGATGACAGAGAGAAAACTATACATTATTCTATATCCATGATAACAAAGAATGTACCTTTTTTCCCTAATGACCATAGAACATTCACAAACGTAACCATGTATTAGGCTAGAAATTTCTGTATAAATTCCAAAAAGTGGAAATAGAAGACATATTCTCTGATTACAGTGCAAAAAATTAGAAACTAACAATGAATTTATGAAACAAGCGAAAAACAACTTATCACTTGTCAAGTAAACTTTCTATTTTAAACAATTCTTGGGTCAAAGAGGAAATTAATAGGAAACTGCAAAGTATTGATAATACTACATATCAAACCCTATAGTATACAGCCAAAGGGGTCACAGAGAAAAATTTATAGCCTTTAATACTTAGAAAAATAAACCAGAAAAAAATGAGAATAATGAAATCAAGTATTGAAAGCAAGAAGTTATACAGATAAAACAAAATAAATCTAAGGATGGCAGAAAGAAAATGACCCATATAAAGATGAAGTTGAATATTTGAATTCAGAAAGAGAAAAATAGTAGTACTAATAAATAAATTCAAATCTTGTACTTTTTTTTCATGATGAGGCAGGCATTCACTCTGTAATATTTTTTCCTCAAAGCTATATTCCCAGTCTAATTATATGAAAAAAAAATCAGATAAATCCAAACAGAGGTACATTTTACAAAATACCTAACCAGTACTCTTCAAAACTGTCAAAGTCATAAACAAGGAAAGACTGCTAAACTGTTAGAGATCAGAGGAAACTGGGGAGACATGCTGACTAAATGCAGCATAGAATCCTGGACTGGATCCTATAACAAGAAAAGGATATTAGTGGAAAAATAGGTGAAATCCAAATAAAGTCTGAATTTTAGTTAATGTAATTGTAATAATGTTAATTTCTTAGTTTTGAAAAACGTGCCATGATTATATAAGATTTTAGTTAACACTGGGGGGAACTGGTTGAAGGATACATGAGAATTTACTGTCTTTGTAACTTTCCTATGGCTCTGAAATAAAAAGTTTATTTTTTAAAAAAAGAATCAAAGAAGATCTAGAAAATCTAAATATACCAATCAAAATAGAAGACATAAAATAATTATCAAAGGGCTACCTCCTCCAAGCAAGTAAAGGAAAACATAACAGGTTCTAAAAATTTCATAAGGCAATTTTATCAATCATTTCAGTAACTGATAACTCCACTTCTAATTAAATTATTTTGATAACATTGAAAATTTAAAAGCCCCTCATACTTTTCCCATGAAGTTATAATTCAAACAAAATTATATTTTCTTTCCAATTTTAATATATGCATTTATTTCTACTTTAAAATAATATTTGATGGTACTTCCAGAAATGATAAATGATAGCGGTAGTAATGGTACCTTTGTTTCATTCTTTACTTTAATAAGAATGCTCTATTTATTTTCTGATTACACCTGGTACCCTCTTTTTATCTGTCACATTAAGACATGAACTACATAGCCATTTTATTTAAAAATGTTATCAAGTTTATATTTAAAATCTTATAAACTTGGAACTCAAAAATTATTGTGTAGAATTTCTTCTTTAGCAATTAATGTTGAGAATTGTATTATAGATTCTCTTTTATTGAACCATCCTCTATGTAATAAATACTACTAGGGTACAGTGTTTCATTCTTTTAATGTGCTGCCATAGTCTGCCTGCTAATCTTTTTGTTAAGTGTTGTCCAGTAATACAGTAAATTTGTCTATAGTTTTAGTGTGTGTGTGCATGTCCTTGTTGGGCTTTGACATTAAGGTCCTAGGCCCCACTAAGATGATAAGAAGCTATGTTCATTCCTTTTTAACTAATCTCCTTCTTTCTGGCTAGTGAGTAGTCTCCAGATTCTGCAATACAGTGTGAAATGGCACCACATGGTAAGTGATATTCTATAAGGATATCAATGTAATTGAAATCTCTTGGAAAAAAATAACTTTTTAACTGTTTCCAGTACAAGGATGTTACAAGTAATGTTTAAAGTACATGTGTTGGGGTAGAAAGGGGAAAAAAAGGCAATTTGGTTAAAATTGTTTTACCTGTATGTCCCTGCAGCGTCATTTCTTCTTCACTCTCTCATGCTCCTGAAAATGACCTTCAGTACTAATTTAAAAGGATGAAACTCTTTACCAATGCTACTATTTATCCCACCCATCCTCCATCAACTGACTGGTCTCTAGGATAGTCTCCTCACTCATATTTTACCTTCCATCATCACTGTGGAAACCCTTCCCATCAAACTGAAGCCCTTTCTACCTAGTCTCTATTGAATGATATTATTTCCTTATTTGAGAGCCATTCTAGTTTGTATCTTTCCTTTTCCATTTATCTTATTGTTTTCTAGGTCTTGTGCAAATTTCTTGTCTTTGATCTCTTGAGAGCAGAGATTGTGACTATTCATGTTTGTGTTCTCTGCAGTGTGTAGCATGGTATTGTCTTAGTGGATATTCACCCAGTCATCTTTCAAAATTGTATTAAAATTCTGAACCTCTAATAGACCCTACCATCATTTTAATCCACATCCAAATTAATACAGAAGAAATAGGGGAGGGCTACCATAAGAAAATATGTAATCTTCTACCTTTAGAAAGGAAATACTTCAGTGTGGATATTAAAACTTTTATAGACTTCCTTCATAATCCATAGGTCGAAGTTGCTGATAATTAAAGTAAAACATGGATAACATTTGGTGGACAAATTGATTTTTACAGCCAGGACATGAGGAGAGTTGTTAATAAAATCATATTCTATTAACACAGGGTCATTTAATCCTTTCCCATTTGTATAGTTCATAGAGTCAGAAAGAGGCAGTTTAGAATTACACTCAATCGCTCATTCATTCATTCAATAAATATTTATTGATAATCTGCTATGCATTAAATATTATGCTATCTTTTTGAGAAACAAAGTAGAAGAAAACTCAAACACTAGCCCCAAATTCCTTACAGTCCAATGGGAGAGATTTACAAAAAACTCAGTAGTTAGAAACTGCAACAAGTTATGAAGAAGTTACAATATTCAGGAAATGATAGAAGTACATTTGGAGGGACATTCAAATATGACTTTGGGCCAGAGAAGATTTGAGCTGGACTTTGAAGGATGAGTAGAATGCCTAGATGAAGGTGAAGTACATTCCAAGAGGAAACAGCACCTGTAAAGGCATGGAGAAAGAAAAAGCAACATACATTTGTAGAATTATAGATTTTAGCTATGGTTCCCAAGGAAGCAGACTCTAAAATAACAGTGGATGTGCTCTTTGGATCAGTACTTGGGGATTAGTAGTGGAGGCAAGGTGAAGGAAGCAGGATTAAGTACAAGGAGGTGTTGAATGGCAACGCACTTGCAAAATAGGTCTCAGCTACTTCTGCATGGCGCTTTGTAACTGGGATGACCTTTCAAAGTTGACCTTCTTTGAGGCAATGAGGTTTGGTCTTTATTTCCCCATGTCAACTAGTCATTAGATGTAGGTTGCTCCCAGAGAAGGAATGTGATCTTAGGTAGGAAGGCTCTTTGGCTAAGGGAATTCTCAAGAATACTTATCTAAGAGCTCTCAGCTGCCAACACTTCCACAAGTTGTGGAAAGAGTATTTCAGTACTGAAATGGAGAGGGATGGTCTAAACAGCACCCTGCAGCATCCATCTAAGATAAAAGGTGTATCTAGAATGAAGACTAGTCAAGAGGAATGATAGGAGTTGTGGATAGAGAGGTAAGCACAGACTTAGTCATGAAGGTTCCTTTAAGCTTTGCTAAAAAGTTCAATACCTTGGTGACTTATTTAATCAGGAGAGTGGTGCTGCTGCAACAAAATTATAGATGATGAAACACATAGATACTCATTATAAGTAATAACAGACATCTGAGTTGAAGTGTATAATTGAGGGCTGACGGCTGTTGGGAACCCCTGCACCTGGGTCAAGTGGGCTGGTGCTTCAAAATTTAAAAACAAAAAACCAAAACACAGTGCAGTGGGGATCTTCTAGAACATGTAGCTGGACCTTAAAAGTGACACTCCCCTAGTAGATTGAGTTCTTCATCAGGAGGACTGTTGGGGGCACCACCTGCTGTGCCAGAACGAATCACCAACAGGAAGGGGACAATAAATTATTTCATGGATGTACCAAAAAGGAAACATATTTCCCCTAATTCCTCAGCCACCCACAACTCCAGAGATACAAAGACAGGGAAGATGAGAAAGGGAACAGAGTACAGAGAGGTGTGAGAGAGGGAAATCCCTTCCCATTCCAATGATAGTAAAAATAGCCGTAACTTACATAGTACCGACGACATGTTAGGCAGACTCTAAGTGCTTTAAATGAATAACTCATTTAATCCCCACAACAGCCCTGTGGGGTAAGTACTACCTTGAAAATAGGGAAACATAGGCAGAAAGTGACCTGCTCATAGTCACATAGCTAGCAAGTGGCTGCAGAGTTGCTGGTCTAAGCACTAAGCTATACTGTGTTTACCCTAAAACCAAAATCCTTGCCTGTTCTGGGTATCAAGGAAGACTTTTGAACAAACAATAAAGTTGAAGATTTTAAATAAACAGGATTTAGTACTAACAATAATGATGAGACTGTATTAATAACCAAAACAAGATGGAGAATTAATGAAATCAGACTTAGAATAGTCCATAAGGGAGACAGCCATCTATCAGGGAAAGAAAAGGTAAGGGAGTTGGCAGAGAAGAGGGACAGAGCACAGTGGCAGCAGTTACAGGAAAACACAGAACCAATTCCTATATATATACCTAAGAGGCTAAAACTGCTCACAAAAGAGTATCATTAACATTCTTATATCTGCATATTCTATTGCTAGGAGAATGCACAGGAAAGCAGTAACAACTGTAGATTCTGGGGATGGAAATTAGAGGATGGGAGCTAGAGAAGGGGAAGACATGAAAACATTGTTCACTGTTTACGCTTTTGTACTGTACTGCACATGCATGTGTATTACCTTTTCACATGTTCAAATAAATAAATAAGGTATATTACTTTAAAAGTCCATTCAAAAACATGCTTCTATGAATAATCTAAGCTTTATTGCTGGATCAAACTATATCTATATTTTGATATAGTCTATATTTACAATCCATCTTTTGCTCTTGTAAAGGGGCTGTTTACTATGCATGTTTGTAAGTGTCCCTCACCCTTAAATCCTCCATTTTGTCTTAATTTTACTCTTTATTTTCTTTTAGCCTTTATTTTATATCATCAAATTGTTTTCTTTGTCTCTAAGCCACTGAAAATTCCTCTTTTTTTTCCCTAGTGTGGGAGGGGGGTCCTGATGAAAAAATTGATAGATATCTTCCTATGTGGATTTGAAGGAATTTTAAAATAGAGATTTGCCATCAGTTAGAGATGATCACACTAAATTTTGATCTAGTTAGATGTATACACTATTAGGGAAGTAGAATAGTCCAAACACAATTATTGCCAATAGTGTGATAAGGAATTTTGTTGAAAACATAAAGTGCACAGAAAATTTAGAAAGTGCAAATAGTTAATTATGGCATTCCAATTACAGAAACAAATTAATCAGCTCCATCAATTTGTCTCTACAGGAATAACAGGAGTTAGTGAACCAACTCCTAAGCATGCATATTACAACTGTGGTTCTAAGAAAGCAAAAACTGGACTACCATTCCAGGTCTTAATTTGTTTTTCAGAAACAGAATCTACATTTCTCTTAGCTGTGGAAAAGGCCAACTTCAGAAACCCAATTATATTCAAAAGAATGACACAGACTTAGGTTGGAAATAGGAGTTGTAAGATGAGAGAAGGAGACAGTCAAATGGCTCGTTGGAAACAAAACATAAACTTGCTTGACATAGAAACTGAGTTCTTGCTAGCATTGAGGCATGTCTGGGCCACTCAAGATAAGGCAGGAGTAGCAGGATGGAAGAGCCTGCAGGGAAAGACACCTCCTAGCTGAAGATTATCAAGGTGTGTGAAAGTGATTCAAAGACAGTGGGCTAGTATGAGAGGTTGATGAGTACTTCTCACTATATTAATAGCACAGTCCCAGCTGCTAAGTCCTACAAAGACAGGGCTGTTCTAAAAGAGTAAAACAATGACCATCTGAAAATGATGAGAGTGAATTCAGTCACCTGTGGCTTTAGCTATAAAGTGAGAGCACCTTTTGTGCAGAAACTGGCTCTTTTGCTAATGGGTTACCGCAGCCATGGGGCTGTAATCAAGAAGCACTAGCAACAGTATCAATGCCTTTGACAGATGGCAGAGGCAGCAGCAGCAGCAAGCAGCAGCTTTTAACTTCAGCAGAGGTAGGCAATGCCAACACATCAAATTATAGCAGTAAAGGAGGTATCAGACAAATCTTTAACTACTGCAGATAGCTCAGATGTAAAACACAAAATCTTTTGTAATCTATCCACTTATTTTGTTTTCAAAATGTATTAGCTACTTTTAATTATTTACACTTTCAGAGGAACTTTGATATAAACTTGTCAAATTCCTTCCAGAATTCCTCTTGGCATTTTGAGTTGAAACACTGAATTTACAGATTAATTCATGAATACTTCCTTAAACTATTGTCTCATCATTAGAAACATGTTTTCTTTCCGCTTATTTGAATATTTAGTAAAGTTTTTTCTTCATGCGGACTTCATACAATATCTTTAGAAGTATTTTATAAACAGTATTGAGTGTAAAATGTATGATTTGCAAATATATTCTCTCAGTATATGGTTTGTCTTATTTTTCTTAATGGTATCTTTTGAAGAGCAAGAGGTTTTAGTTTTGATCAAGTCCAATTTATCATTTTTTCTATTTTGTGGGCCATGGTTTTAGTGTTGCATCTAAAAGAAAAAAAACTTTTCCTAACCAAAATGACTGTTTTCTTCTAAGGGTTTTATAGTTTTAGCCTTACATTTATATTTATGATCCATTTTGTGTAGGTGCAAGGTAAAGTATATATTCATCTAACTGTATTAAACATCTTTTGTCCCATTCTTATGTTTGTAACATAAAGTCTTGCAGCATTGGCCCATACAGTTTCTAACTTTCAGAGCTTAAGGAGATTTTCTTCATGAAGTGAATATATGATCAATTTCAAATGCTCTTATAGTTTTACAAAAATAGTATGCTTTTATTTTTAAAAGTCATGCAATGTAGATTAGGGAAAGAAAGAAAAGAAAAGAAAGGAGGGGGGAAGGAATAGGAAGGAAAGGAAAAAGGAAAAGAAAGAGGAAAGGAAAGGAAAGGAAAGGAAGAAGTAAGGAGGGAGGGGGGAGGGGAGAGAAGAGTGAGAGAGAGAGAGAGAGAGAGAGAGAGAGAGAGGAAAGAAAGGAAAGAAAGAAAGAAACTAGCACCGTGAAAAGAGTCATCACCAATTACTACTGCAGTCATATCTCTAGGTCACAAGTCATTTTCTCTTAAAAAAAAAATTGAACACATAACTTACATTGTTTTGTGGCATCCATTATGACTGATGAAAACATGATGGTGGCCTGATTCTCTAGCCTTTGTCACCTGGATTCTTTCTGCCGAAGCCTTTAAGATTTATCTTTATTTTTGGTAAACTGGAATTTTATAAAAATGTCTCTAGGTATTTTTTTTAATTCAAATATACTGGGCACTCACACATTTCCAATCTAAAGGCTCCAGCCATTTATCTCTGAGAAATTATACTACACTATTGGTTGGATAATTTTTCTCTTCATGTTTTCTCCATTCTTTGTGAGACTCCTATTAGCTACATATTGAATTATAAATTCTTAAGAAATTTTACAATTTGACAGCTTTGAATTTTGGAACTCTTCAATATCTGATATTATATTTTCTGTGTCAATTCATCTATCAGAAGACACTTAGGTGGATTCCATATCTTGACTACCGTGAATATGCTGCAATGAACATGGGAGTAAACATATCTCTTTGATATCCTGCTTTTATTTTCTTTGGATAAATAACCATAAATAGGATTGCTGAATCATATGGTAGTTCTATTTTTAATTTTTTAGAAATCTCCATACTGTTTTCCATGCGGTTGTTTTCATGCCAATTTACATTCATGCCAAGGGTTTACGTGCATCCAAGGGTTTCCTTTTTTCCATACTCTCACCAACTCTTATTATCTTTCGTCTTTTTGATAATACTCATCCTAACAGGTGTGAGGTAATGTCTCACTGTGATTTTAATTTGTATTTCCTTGATAATTAATATTATTATATTGATAATATTGAGCATTTTTCATGTTCCTATTCACCATTTATATGTCTTTTTTTTCCCATAAGTTATTGGGGTACAGGTGGTATTTGGTTACAGAGTAAATTCTTTAGCAGTAATTTGTGAGACCGGTGCACCCGTCATCTGAGCAGTATACCCTGCAACATATTTGTAGCCTTTATCCCTACCCCCCTCCCACTCTTTCCCCCAAGTCCCCTAAGTCCATCATATCATTCTTATGCCTTTGTGTCCTCATAGCTTAGCTCCCACATATCACAGAACATACAATGTTTGATTTTCTATTCCTGAGTTACTTCACTTAAAATAATATTCTCCAATCGAAATAGGAACACTTTTACACTGTTGGTGGGACTGTAAACTAGTTCAACCATTGTGGAAGACAGTGGCGATTCCTCAAGAATCTAGAAGCAGAAATATGATTTGACCCAGCAATCCCATTTCTGGGTATATACCCAAAGGATTATAAATCATTCTGCTATAAAGACATATGCACACACATGTTTATTGCAGCACTATTCACAATAGCAAAGACTTGGAATCAACCCAAGTGTCCATTAGTGACAGACTGGATTAAGAAAATGTGGCACATATACACCATGGAATACTATGCAGCCATAAAAAAGGATGAGTTCATGTCCTTTGTAGGGACATGGATGCAGCTGGAAACCATCATTCTCAGCAAACTATCACAAGAAGAGAAAACCAAACACCGCATGTTCTCACTCATAGGTGGGAACTGAACAATGAGATCACTTGGACCCAGGAAGGGAAACATCACACACTGGGTCCTATTACGGGGAAGGTCAGAGTGGGGGAGCGATAGCATTAGGAGATATACCTAATGTAAATGATGAGTTAATGTGTGTAGCACACCAACATGGCACATGTATACATCTGTAACAAACCTGCACGTTGTGCACATGTACCCTAGAACTTGAAGTATTAAAAAAAAAAGAAGAATATTCTCTAGTCTCATCCAGGTCATTGCAAATGCTGTTAATTCATTTCTTTTTATGGCTGAGTAGTATACTATCACACACATATATATATGTCATATATATGATATATATTCATATATATATATCACAGTTTCTTTATTCACTCGTTGATTGATGGGCATTTGGGTTGGTTCCACGATTTTGCAATTGTGAATTATGCTGCTATAAACATATGTGTGCCAGTTTCTTTTTCAAATAATGACTTCTTTTCATCTGGGTAGATACCCAGTAGTGTGGATTGCTGGATCAAATGGTAGTTCTACTTTTAGTTTTTTAAGGAATCTCCATGCTGTTTTCCCTAGTGGCAGTACTACTTTACATTCCCACCAGCAGTGCAGAAGTGTTCCCTGATCACCACATCCATGCCAACATCTACTGTTTTTTGACTTTTTGATTACCGTCATTCTTGCAGGAGTAAGGTGGTATTGCATTGTAATTTTGATTTGTATTTCTCTAATCATTAGTGATGTTGAACATTTTTTCATATGTTTGTTGGCCATTTGTATACCTTCTTTTGAGAATTGTCTATTCATGTCCTTGGCCCACTTTTTGATGGGATTGTTTGTTTTTTTCTTACTGATTTGTTTGAGTTTGTTGTAGATTCTGCATATTAGTTCTTTGTCAGATGTAAAGATTGTGAAGATTTTCTCCCACTCTGTGGGTTGTCTGTTTACTCTGCTGACTGCTTTTGTCATGCAAAAACTCTGTTTTTTGTCATGCAAAAACTCTTTAGTTTAATTAAGTCCCAGCTATTTATCTTTGTTTTTATTGCATTTGCTTTTGGGTTCTTGGTCATGAAATCTTTGCCTAAGCCAATGTCTAGAAGGGTTTTTCCAATGTTATTTTCTAGAATTTTTACAGTTTCAGGTCTTAGATTTAAGTCCTTAATCCATCTTGTGTTGATTTTTGTATAAGGTAAGAGATGGGGATCCAGTTTCATTCTCCTACATGTGGCTAGCC
>NW_016804151.1:28714-33215 GCF_001698545.2 Rhinopithecus bieti
TTTTTGTTTTTTTTTTTGAGACAAGAGTCTCGCTCAGTCGCCCAGGCTGGCGTGCAGTGGCGCCATCTTGGCTCACTTCAAGCTCCTCCTTCCGGGTTCCTGCCATTCTCCTGCCTCAGCCTCCGGAGTAGCTGGCACTACAGTCACCAGACACCACGTCCGGCTAATTTTTTTGTATTTTTAGTAGAGGTGGGGTTTCACTGTGTTAGCCAGGATGGTCTCGATCTGCTGACCTCATCATCTGTCCGCCTCAGCCTCCCAAAGTGCTGGGATTATAGGCGTGAGCCACCGCGCCCGGCCCTGCTGGCATTTTTATAGGCAGACTCCACACTGTGTAGGTGGGACTTAATAGTTATAGTGGTGTACAGAAGTGCATCTGGTAAAGAGCACACCTTACAAAATGCTGTCTGGAAATGCAAATTATATAAGCATAGTTGTTGACTGTAAAAGACCTCCACTTAGGCAAACATATTGTAATTTTAAATTACAGTTTGTTTGGTCTTAACACTTCTATGAACTCTTGAGCATGTTTTCCAGTCTGATTTGGTTCCTTTAGTCTCTGTAAAAGGGAGAAGTACACATGCTATTATGAGTCTTGCTGTTCTGTAATCATTAATTCTTCTTCTTTTTTTTTTTTAACATGGTACTTAGGCACATAAAGTTAGCAGCCTATTGGATGCATACTCAGGCCTCTTAAGTAATGAATCCGTGATCCTGGCTGTGAACCCCAGGTATGATAAGCTATCATGCTCTTTTATTTCCCTAATTGGATGTATGTTATCTCTTTAAAACATGTAATTGTGAAAAATAAGAAATTAATCCAAATTCCACCATTATAATTTGGCAACTACTATTTCTTTCTCATACTCTTTTCCAGTCTTTCTGTATTGTATAGACAGGCAGATAATCTTTCTAGCTGCTTAGACAAGCTTCATTTGCCATCAATTTGAAGATGCATCTCAATGTAAGAAATACTAAGATATGGAAAACATCATTGATTACAGAAACTGTGGTAGTAATATAGTTCAACTGTTTAAAGCTTAGCATGGCTTTGTGGACTTGGCTGGGAATGTAACCACTCTTCGCATTATTATGTTTATGGAGAAATATATTGTGATTTCTAAGTAACTGTTTATAGATAATATTTACAAAGAAATTAATTCCTTTATATTTAAAACATTATCATTTTTAAGATAATACTTAAGACTCATCTGTCATATAAAGCCAAAAGCTGAACCTCATTTTCATTTATCACTAAGAAATGGCTGGGCCGGGCACATGGTTCACACCTGCTATCCCAGCACTTTGGGAGGCCGAGGTGGGCAGATCACAAGGTCAGGAGATCGAGACCATCCTAGCTAACATGGCGAAACCCCATTTCTACTGAAAATACAAAAAATTAGCCAGGCGAGGTGGTGGGCGCTGGTAGTCCCAGCTACTCGGGAGGCTGAAGCAGGGGAATGGCGTGAACCCGGGAGGCAGAGCTTGCAGTGAACCGAGATGGCGCCACTGCACTCCAGCCTGGGTGNGTGGGCAGATCACAAGGTCAGGAGATCGAGACCATCCTAGCTAACATGGCGAAACCCCATTTCTACTGAAAATACAAAAAATTAGCCAGGCGAGGTGGTGGGCGCTGGTAGTCCCAGCTACTCGGGAGGCTGAAGCAGGGGAATGGCGTGAACCCGGGAGGCAGAGCTTGCAGTGAACCGAGATGGCGCCACTGCACTCCAGCCTGGGTGACAGAGCAAGACTCCATCTCAAAAAAAAAAAAAAAAAGAAATGGCCACTAAATTTCTATTATATTATTTGTTCCCTCATCATTAATAATTACACCTTTTTCTTGTCAGCTTTGTGGATCCCTTACTGCAGTTTGAATCTCAGTTGAAGATAATAGAGTCATCTTTTAGAATGCTAGTTGTCATGCCAAGTCTTGACAAAATAAAAGAAATGGGGAGCAGTAATGAGGACTTTGAGGACATGGAGGTAAAATTTTTCTTCCTTTAATCATTATAGGATATTATTACACATCACAGCAATCCTTCAGAATGTGTCTCAGCAGGTGATCATCTTTAGAGTCCTCCTCTTCACTCTTTTTAGTTGTAACAGTCAGTGCACTTATCTATACCCCTGGACTCCTTGTGAGTTCTACAACCCATGGGATTTTAGTGGATTCTGTAGGATTTGTAGGAGCAAATAAGTGAAGATATTTTTGGTTAATTGGTTTAGCAAGAATAGGGAGTTGCTGGCAAATGCTTCAAAGAATGGAATAGGAACATAGAAAGATGGAAGTCGAAAGAATCGTATAGTAATATTAGCAAACATCTGTGGTCTCCATTTCCTCAGCATTGCTATACAGTGAACTTGCTCTATGAGCTAGAGAAGAAATTCGTGGCAGGTGGTATAAAGTGAGGTCTCAGCATAGCCACCTCTCTCCTTTCTTCAGTTTGTGGAGAGAACCTAGAACACTCAGATGCAAAACTATCAGGCCAATTATTTCCTTTTATAAGAGCTTCTATACAAATATCAGATAATTTCAGCCTCTTCTGCAATTGATGCAAGGTGACTTTAATGTAGAAACTTTCTCAGCTATATTCCTATATCCCTAACACAGATTTTTAGGCTGCTAATTTTCCCAAATGTGCCATTCTTTTCCAACTCGACCTCTTCCAAATATTTCTGAGCGGCTACCTGAGAATACTCAGAGATACTTTTACTTGTTACTGGTGAGGACCACTCTGGTAGTTAGAAGAAGAAAAATAACTTTCTGAGTTAAAGAAAACTCTTCTTCCAATACTAGCAAGAAAGAAAAAAAAATGTGTTGTTATATAGCATTTCAACATCCAAATGCCCCATGTTTATTAATGTTCCATGTATTTTATATATCAGCTACTCACACATGGAAATTTCTAATACCCACATAGCATACAATTTCTAGTACCTACATAGTGTGTGGAACAATAAATCTTACTGTTTCCATCTATTTACATATAAAATGTATTCAATATTGGATTTTTTTTTTTTTTTTTTTTTTTTTTTTTTTTTTTTTGAGACAGGGTCTTGTGCCGTCACCCAAACTAGAGTGCAGTGGCACTATCTTGGCTCACTGCAGTCTCCACCTTCTGGGCTCAAGCAATCCTTCCATCTCAGCCTCTCAAGTAGCTGGGACTACAGACATGCACCACCATACCTGGTTAATTTTTGTTTTGTTTTGTTTTATAGAGATGAGTTCTCACTACGTTGTCCAAGCTGGTCTCAAACTCCTGAACTCTAGCAATCCTCCCACCTTAGCCTCCCAAATTGCTGGGATTATAGGTGTGAGCCACTGTGCCTGGCTTGAATTATATTTAAATATGATGTTTGGGTAACTTGTAAGTGTCAGCTAAAATAAAAACCAAGTCACATCATGCTTGAGTCTTCTCCAACCTATTTCAAATCACAAAGGCATAAAAGTCTATTTTTTTACACAGATAGTAGTAAGTATCAGCAATTAAAATAGCAATTACTGTCTACTTCCATCACAACTACTCAGGTGGATATTCACAAATTATTGCTTTCAATGAACTTAAAGCAACAGTTAGAATAAAATATATTCATGTTATTACATTCTAAAAGACAATGGAAAATTGAAAAGCATATGTACAAGAGTATCCCGAAACAAGCACTAGAAAGATAATCTATAAACAGCTAAGGCAAGAGAAAATTTAAAATTTTAGATGTGAGAATTTTCCTAATTTTCATCATTAGAATAGGAAATAAAACTTTTATAAATAGGGGGACAAAACTATTAGCCAGGGCTATGTTCTTTTTGAAAATGAACTCATACCTCATGTAAATGACGAGTTAATGGGTGCAGCACACCAACATGGCACATGTATACATATGTAACGAACCTCCACGTTGTGCACATGTACCCTAGAACTTAAAGTATAATCATAATAATAAAAAATAAAGAAATAAAAAGAAAATGAACTCAAAATCATGCATCCAGTGAAAATAAATCCAACATATTGAACTCTCAAGCAAAATCACATTTAAGCACAAAGAATATTGAGAAAATGCAGCATTCATAAACACGGAAAAGTAAGTTTTTATAAAATTAAATTTACAGCTTTTCCTCCTATAAACATGGTAGATGCAGGCCGGGCGCAGTGGCTCATGCCTGTAATCCCAGCACTTTGGGAGGCCCAGGTGGGCAGATCACGAGGTCAGGAGATCGAGACCATCCTGGCTAACACAGCGAAACCGTGTCTCTACTAGAAAAACACAAAAAATTAGCCGGGCCTGGTGGCAGGCGCCTGTAGTCCCAGCTACTCTGGAGGCTGAGGCAGGAGAATGGCGTGAAACTGGGAGGCGGAGCTTGCAGTGAGCCGAGATGGCACCACTGCACTCCAGCCTGGGCGAGAGAGTGACACTCCATCTCAAAATAATAATAATAATAATAATAATAATAATAATAATACTAGCAAGGGATTTTCCATATGCACATACACACATATACACA
>NW_016804151.1:33587-41958 GCF_001698545.2 Rhinopithecus bieti
CAAAATAATAATAATAATAATAATAATAATAATAATAATAATAATAATAAAGAAAGAAAGAAAAAGCATGGTAGATGCTTATTATAGAAAATTTAAAGATTATAGAAAGTCACTAAATAAAAAATACTCATTCTATTTCTCAAAGGGAATTACATTTTTATGTTTTCATTTGTCTTTTTTCTTTGTATATTTTTTAATATCTGAGATAATGCTAGAAGTCTTCAAATATGTGTGGCATTTTACAATTTGATGTTAAGTATTTTCTGTGTCACTGATTTATGTTCAAGGAATTGAAACCCAATTAAAAGTAACTTTTAAGCAAGAAAAAAACTGTAGACACTAGGTAAAAGTTTATCTAAGACTGGCTGACTGTGCAATGTTTTTGTGTTTCAGAATTTATACCACAATATTTTAAATATATATGAGAACATTCTTCTGACCTTGGTGTCTAAAGACCTCTACAAACTACAGATCTTAAAGGTAAAGGGGAAATAAGTAGTTTAATTTTCTTGTCATAAATCTAGTATGCTCACTATGCTTCGCTTTCTTCTCATTTGCTATATTTGCGTCTCCTTCAAGTATTTGATGACTGAAAGTTTTTCTTTACCACCAAAGAGTGAAATGTAGTCACTTCCCTTTGTTTGAATTACAGAGGCACACTTTTAGGAATTTAATTTGGGAAGGACAGCATCAACAGGCACTTGAGAAACCAGGTCTCATGTGGTGATATACAGGTGAACACAATTTGAAGTAGCAGAGAATAGTATTAGAGAGCAGTGTTAGCCTAAACTACCCTCAAGTTCACATAGCTGTGAAACCGTGCTGTGTATGTCTGTATGCATGCTTCTTCTTCATCAACTCAGGTACTAAAGAAAATGCTGAGCATTCTATCTTCATGGATATTACTGTACCTAAAGAAGGCCTAATGACAATTCAAAACCTATTTTTCACAACTTAATTTTTTAGTGTCTAAACCAGAGACAGAATACTGCACTGCATGTCTTATGGTCTTCAATTTTGCATTCCTAACATGTTGGCATCAGAGGCCAACTGTCTAGAAGTACTGGAAAAACAGATCAATTTATCCTACTGGGAGCATCTATGAGCTGTATAAATCATAAATACACACAAGTAAAGAAGCAGTATTGGTATTTATGAGGACAAAAAGGAATTTGAAGAAAAACAAAATGTATTAGGCTAATTTGTGCCTAATTTGAACTAACTGTTTTTTTAAATTATTATTCACTTAAAAAATGTTGTCCACTAGCTAGCCATATGCAGAAGATTGATATTGGACCCCTTCCTTACACCATATACAAAAATTAACTCAAGATGGATTAAAGACTTAAATGTAAACCCCAAAACTATAAAAATCCTAGAAGACAACCTATGCAGTACCATTCTGGACATAGGAACAAGCAAAATTTCATGAAAAGGCACCAAAAGCAGTGCAACAAAAGCAAAAATTGACAAATGGGATCTAATTAAACTGAAGAGCTTCTGCCCAGCATAAGAAACTATCAAGAGAGTAAACAGACAACCTACAGAATAGGAGAAAATTTTTGCAAACTATGCATCTGACAAAGGTCTAATATCCAGCATCTAAAAGGAACTTAAATTTACAAGAAAAAAAAAAAAAAAAAACACTCCATTACAAAGTGGGCAAAGGACATGAACAGACACTTTTCAAAAGAAGATGTACATGTGGCCAACAAGAATATGAAAAAAAAAGCTCAACCTCATTGATTATTAAAGAAATGCAAATCAAAACCACAATGAGATATCAACTAACACCAGTCAGAATGGCTATTCATAAAAAGTCAAAAAACAGCAGATGCTGGTGGGGTTGTGGAGAAAAATAAATGCTTATACACTGTTGATGGCAGTGTAAATTAGTACAACCATTGTACAAAACAGCATGGTGATCCCTCAAAGACCTAAAAACAGAAATACCATTTGACCCAGCAATTCCATTACTGGATATGATATATCCAGAGGCATATAAATTGTTCTGTCATAAACACACATGCACACATGTTGCAACACTATTCACAATAGCAAAGACATGGAATCAACCTAAATAACCACCAACGGTAGACTGGACAAAGAAACTGTAGTATACATACACCATGGGATACTATGCAGCCATACAAAAGAATGAGATTATGTGATTTGCAGGAATTTGGATGGAGCTGGAAGCCATTATCCTTGACAAACTAACACAGAAACAGAAAACCAAATACTGCATGTTCTCACTTATTAGTGAGAGCTAAGGGATGAGAAAACATGGACACATATTGGGGAACAACAGATACTGGGGCCTAACAAAGGGTGGAGGTTGGGAAGAGGGAGAGAATCAGGAAAAATAATTAGTGGGTACTAGGCTAATACCACAAGTTTATCTATATAAAAACCTGCACATGTACCCCTGAACTTAAAATAAAAGTTAAAAAAGTTGTTATCCTCACAACCCTTCACGGTGATTATGAATCCTCCCCTTCCCTGCCCGTGCATGCTCTTTTATTCACCCCATGACACTATCAATAGTTTCTATTTATTGAGTTAAGCATTGACTCCATGTCAGGCACTAAATTGAATATGTGAGTTATCTCATATAATCCTTAACATAATCTCATGAAGGGGTTACTATAATTTCTTCCATTTCGCGATAAAAAAATGAAAACAGAGAAAGGAGCAGTAATATATATAATGCTAATGTGTGGAGGAGCCCCTCTATCTTGGGAGCCTGTTACTTAACCACTTTGTTCTTATACCTACCTTGCCTAAAATCTTCCCTGATTCTCAAAAAGGGCTGAAACCTCACTCCTGAAAAGGCCAAGGCAGAGGCTGACCTCTCTGAGATTTAGAAACTCTTTCACCTTAGGAAATAGACTTCAAACATTTTTCACAATGGGAGCAAGAGCAGGTGAAGAGGTTTGGCCAACTACTGACATAAATATAGTAGACCCTGACAGATTGCCTTAAAGAAAACTATTAATGGCGGTTAGTATATGAGGCATATGCAATATTCTTCCCTTCTCAAGGGAAGAATTAATCCCTCTGAGGATTAAGAACAGCTAGAAGGTGCAGCTAAGAGAGATTTGAATCAAAATTTGCAAGAACTTTCTAACAAACCTGCCTCCAGTAAGGTACTCTCTAACCATAAGCCAGAATATTTGAGTGGTGAATTGGCAGAGGAATTCTGGAATCTCTTTTAAATCTGAAATGCAGCTTATCATTTAAAAATAAAAGGGAGAATACATACTTTGAAAGAAAAAGAGGAGGCAAAGCAGCTGATAATCATATCATAGCCTCATGCTGAACTATTCATGGTGCTAACAAAGTGACTATTATAGTGGATATTAGTAAATACTTGTTGAATAGAATAAAATAAAATAAAACCCAGATACAGTTTCTATAGTAGATGAAATAGTATACTAGATGTTTATGGTCTGTGTTTTTGAGATAAATGTAGGTTAAGTGTGAAATAACCAGGAGACTGTAGGAATTCCTGAATTGGTGAAGTTGGAGAATAGAGGAAAGATTTTTGGAAAATGGAAATTGCATGGTTCTAGGATGACTTTTGTGTTTCCAACAGGAAATGCTCGTGTGGATGAGTAAAGATAGCTCATATCTGCAAGACAGAATCATGGTGATCATCAACAAGGTGTTAAGATTTACAGTCAGGAAAGTCAGAAAATATGTAAGTCACGGAGTATAACAATGCCACCTGATTCTGAAGACTGCATTTCTATAGTGCTGCTTTCCGTGTCTTGGGTCCTAACAGTACTTGACAGGTCCTTGGTATTATTGTACTGGTAGGTTGGTTGGGATATCAGAAAAGGAGTCAATATCCTACATGACTTTTTGTCAATCAGAACAGAGTTTCTCAAACAATTGGTTAAGATGCATCATGCTTTATGCAAAGAACATGAAGGTGTTAAAACCAGATTCTTGCTGACTCTGAAATTTCCTCTGTAGACCACAATTTGTAATTTTTTAAATTCTTCCAACCTTACCTGTCTTCTTATGTATTACTTCCTAAAATAATTTGAAAGCTGTTATTTATTTATTTATTTTAAATTTATACAAATAATCCTCAAGTTCTTTCATTGTGACACATGCTAAAGGTAGAGCATAAGTCTCCCTTTACTATCCTCTCCACACCAACCCTGTCCTTAGCCATGTCAGCATGATGTGTGTCCTACCAAACCACTTTCAATGTGCACACACACATATAAAACACACACTGAAATACATAGCTTTATTACTCATTGTTTCTTTACTAAAGTTATATTTACATATGGTTCTACAATTTGCTTTTTTCACTGAAACAACACATCCTACAGATATTTTCATGTCAACACATGTAGCTTCATTTTGTTATTTTAAATACAGTTTATAGCCCATAGTTTTGGCATATTATGATCCATTTAGCTATTTTTCAGTTGACAGACATTAAAGTATCATTTAATTTTTTCTGCTTCAAACAATACAAAATGGGCATCTTTGTGCAAGTACATGAGTGTGTACCTGGAAAGGCTTAGAAAGAGAATGATCAGATAAAGAAGTATGATAGATTAAAGTTTAGTAACACAAAATTATCCACAATTTGCATTCTTATAAATATTAAAGTGCCCATTTCCCCACACCTTCACCAATACGGGGATACAATCAGACTTTAATTTTTACATTTCAGATGGAGAACAAATAGGTATGTCATAATCACCAGTATTTACTGAGTTTGTCTATACTTTGAATGACATCATGGCCTGCCTTCTAAAAAACCTTATAGTACCTATGAACATTTCTCTTTTGTGGATACTGTATATTCAGCCTCTGTTTCCCAACCCATCCTTCACAGTGATTTTTAAACATACTCTGCTAATTACTTATCTGATTGCTGGAGTCACTTCAGGAGGAGATAAAAGTAAAGAGGGTGAGAAACATGCATTCATGATGTTATATTTATCCATTTTCTACTGCTTGTACAAGCAGTCCCCAGATTTATTGAGCTGAAGAATCTAGATGAACTTTGTAATACATTTGAATTTTTACTATTTTGTTTAAACTCAGCTTTGGAACATAATACAATTTACTTAGATGGAGGATACAGTCCAGGATGTTCTTTGTATCATGCTGATTCCCTATTTCAGTGTCCAAAAAAAAAAAAAAAGAGAGTGAGTGACTTGTTTCAATCTTCTGATTCTCTGACCTGGGAAGGCAGCCTTTCTCTAACTTCTAAAATAGCTTGAGTTTTACATTTGGTGTCCAGAGGTTCACCATTGAAAATTTTGCAAGTGAGGCTTGAGATTAAGTGTATCTCACCACTCAAGACTGTTTTCTGCACAGCTCCTAAAATGTGTTATATACTCAGCAAGTATTTGATGACAATTGTTTGACTAGAGCCTAGTCACATGTTTCTCTCTGCATTTGATATATTCTAGTGAGTTCCACTCAAGTAGCAGATAGACATTTTGGAGTTTCATTTGCTATCACCTCTTTACATTACTGTAGTAGAGTTCATTCTCCTTTGCCTACATCCCATCCTTCAACTGCAAAGGAATAAATATGTAAATTCACATGTGAAGCACAAGGTTCTCATAAATTGTTAGTTGAGAGTTCCTAGCTATAACTCAGATTTGTTCCAGAAAACAGATGGAATAACCTATTACTCTTACTCTGTTCTGCAATGGTCACTAAGTGCCACCAGGTGGAAGTACTTCAGCATTTTCCTGAACATTGAAACTAGAGCTAGAATCAACCAACTCATCACAGTCAGGGAAGCATAAAACTTCACTAAGTTCGCTTTCTCTTTCAAATAACGTCTTGTAAAGATGATTAAGCCAGTGAAATTAATTGGGGAGGCAAATACACAAAACAAAAAAATCAAAACACATTGTTGATAAATTAAAATCTGAGATTCCCACAGCCCTAGTCTGTGCATCTCTGTATCTGACACATTGTAGATCATCAATGAATATTTGTTCTACCCTTCTCTAAGTGCATCCACCTCATTTGTTGTCTGGTACTGTTCCTACATTGGATAGACTTTTTTCTTCATAATAACCCTAGCCTAGGTCCTCCAGAGTGTCAGAGATTCTTGTCTTATTGAACAATTCTATCATTTTTATCTTGTCATAAACATTTTTAAAGTGATGATTTGTCTCACATGACCCATGTGCCCATCAGGGTAGAGAAACCCCTACACTCAAAGCACATGTTCCTTCAGTTAAATGATTCAACTTTCCACAGGCAAAGAAATGTAAGTTAAGCATGTCAACTTATAGCATTAAGATTTTTTTTTTCCTTTGTCCCTTTGGCACATCAGCATTTAAAAATGGATAGTGGATTTCCAGCTAAATCTAACAAATTGTCCATATGTATATATCTCCTTCTTCTCCAGAGTCCCCACAAAATGATGGTAATAAAATATTTTAAAAGTATAAATACACAGCAACAAAGAGAATTAATGAAGTGTTTTCAATGGGCTAGTCATGCCAACAAATTTCTGGAAGACAGATTAGTTAGAAGATAAAACCTGGCAAGGGAACTGAATGGTGGGAGACCATGAGCATTAGGATAGAGGTTAGCTGAAAGAAAAGCAGTTTTCCCTGTAGAATCCTAGAGGGTGAGTTATGAAAGGCCAAATAATGATAAGGGATGGGAGTCAAAGCAGGCTGGAAACATATGCATTAATTCAAAAGATTAATTGAAAGCATGTACAGAAGAACCTATGTTGTCCCGCATTCCTCTTGACACACGTTGGCCGACAGAAGTTGATAATTTTACTTTTGCAAAAACCATTGTTAAGTTCCCTCAGAAAAGAGTCATGACTCCAGCCCCCCTCCTAGCTGCTCTAAAACAAAGTACAACAGGTGGCAAGCCTTGCTCACACACAAAACCCCATCAAGAGGCATTACATCCTTAAATATTAAGCAGCAATGACACTTTGTGAAATTTGGGGAAACTCTCCAAATAAAAGAGACAGACAAAGGTAAATAAAGAAAAAAATACTATTAAAGATAGAGAGACAGCTGGGCTTTGTGACTAATGCCTATAATCCCAGTGCTTTGAGAGCCTGAGTTGGGAGGACCTCTTGAGCCCAGAAGTTCTAGGCTGCAGTGAGCTATGATCACACCACTGCAGTACAGCCTGGGTGACAGAGTGAGACCTCATCTCCAAAAAAATTAAAAATAAAAATAATTTAAAAAATAAAATAAAGAGATAATGCAGGGTACAGATGAGAAAGACATAGGTACATGCCAAAAGGAAATTTAACTAAAGTGAGCATGGCCTATACATTGAATAATTTTACCTAGTCATGGTGAGACCATACTATTGATTTTTAACTTTTAGAATTAATCTATAAACCCAGCACAGAAAAACTTAAATGAGTTACTGAACACAATGTAAATGCTACGAGCTCAAAAGTGCAAAAATTAAAGTGCAGAGAATAGTTTAGTGGTTCTCCAACAAGTTAAACATAGAATTGCCATTTGACACAGAAATCTTAGGTGTATACCTAAAAGAATTTAACAGTTGTTCAAACAAAAACTTATACAAAGTGTTCATTGCAGCAAAATTCACAATAGCTGAAAAGGGCAATCTAAATGTCCATCAACAGGCAAATGAACAAGTAAAATGTAACATACTCATATGGCATATTATCCACTCATAAAAAGGTATAAAGTTGTATACATGCTACAACATGCATAAACCTTGAAAACATTATACTAAGTGAAAGAAGCAAAGCACAAAAGGCTACATTCTGGATGATTCTACTTATGTTCCTATTCTGTTATTACATTTTATCCTGTTATATTCCTATTCTGTTTTTCTGTTCTATGAAACAAGAAATAAAAGTATTAATATAGTAGTAAAACACAAAAGTAGAAGAATTAAAACTAATATACTATGATGAGTAATGTTCTCCATTGAGAGAATTATGGGGAAGCGGAAGAATGGAATTGAGATAGACAATGTCTCAAACTGACGTTAGAAGTGAAGGTGCATGTGTCTTTATAGCAGCATGATTTATAATCCTTTGGGTATATACCAGTAGTGGGATGGCTGGGTCATATGGTACATCTAGTTCTAGATCCTTGAGGAATTGCCATACTGTTTTCCATAATGGTTGAACTAGTTTACAATCCCACCAACAGTGTAAAAGTGTTCCTATTTCTCCACATCCTCTCCAACACTATTCACAATAGCAAAGACTTGAAATCAACCCAAATGTCCATCTGTGATGGTATCTCATTGTGGTTTTGATTTGCATTTCTCTGATGGCGAGTGATGATGAGCATTTTTTCATGTGTCTGTTGGCTGTATGAATGTCTTCTTTTGAGAAATGTCTGTTCATATCCGG
>NW_016804151.1:42109-87636 GCF_001698545.2 Rhinopithecus bieti
GGGATTGCATTGGGAGTTATACCTGACATAAATGATGAATTGATGGGTGCTGATGAGTTGATGGGTGCAGCACACCAACATGGCACAAGTATACATATGTAACAAACCTGCACGTTATGCACATGTACCCTAGAACTTAAAGTATAATAATAAAAAAAAAAATTTGGAAACACATACCAAAAAAAAAAAAAAAAAAGAAGTGAAGGTGCATTGTTTACAGAGACAGGGATGACTTCCAGAAGAAGCAGCTGAAAACCATGGAAGTGGTTGCTTCTGGAACCTAGCACTTAAAACTATCATTATTGTTAAGATAAGCGACTGGAGAGGCCAGATCTACAAAGAAAGGGTACAGTTAAAAGGGCCAGAAAACTAAGCAGGAATACTTAGGTTTAGGAGTGAATACCAAGAAGCTATTTTTCTCCATTTTTTAAATATTTGATTCTTTTAATACTTGGGTAGATTTTCTATAAAGCCAGGATATATCATATTGAAAGCTCTCAAAGTCTTGTCTTAGAGGAGGGGTAGCTGTGGTTGTCAAGCTTCTGAATGGCTGTGCAGGACATACGTTAGTGTGCTCCATGATCCACGCTGCCTTACTCCTCTCTCCGCCTATCTTGGGTCATGTCCCACTCCCTAAACATGCCTTTTTAGTTGGTGACAGTAAGTGGAAATGCAATCTAGGCACGACCACACATACTCTGCTAGAGGCATCCACCTAACATATACAGTTAGATAGATCCTAACTGGCAAACAGAAGAGAAGGAAACCACTAGGAGTTTCATTTACAAAAACATCTACTAAGAACTACACATTTAACAAGTTCCTGAGCAGGGATAATCAGGGAGGACATTTGAGGCAAAACCTGTAATACGGCCAGGCGCGGTGGCTCAAGCCTGTAATCCCAGCACTTTGGGAGGCCCAGACGGGCCGATCACGAGGTCAGGAGATCGAGACCATCCTGGCTAACACGGTGAAACCCCGTCTCTACTAAAATACAAAAAACTAGCCGGGTGAGGTGGCGGGCGCCTGTAGTCCCAGCTACTCAGGAGGCTGAGGCGGGAGAATGGCATAAACCCGGGAGGCCGAGCTTGCAGTGAGCTGAGATCCGGCCACTGCACTCCAGCCTGGGCGACAGAGCAAGACTCCGTCTCACAAAAAAAAAAAAAAAACCTGTAATATAAGATGACTCTAAGGCCAGTCCCCTGTAAGTGGTGCTCAGCTTCAGTGAGTTAAGCTGTGAGAAGTACTACTCTTCTCTCATGCCCAGTAGAGAGAGAAAACTTGCTCCTTTTTCTCATGCCCATACACAACGATGGTTTTTAAGATCTTGCCATCGAGTAGGGGGGAAAAAAAAAACTTAGAATATAAACCCAAAGAAAAGGACTTCCAGGGAAAGAGAGCATTTCTCCCTAGGGCCTAGAGCAGAGGCAGCTGCTACTGTCTGCTCCCAGACTCTCCAAAGCCACAGAGCTCCTAAAAGGGGAAGGACCAGGCCAGTCTTTGTACAGGTGAAAAAGAATACAAGCAGAATATCCACGGAAAAAAAGATATTTGTAATCTCTGTTCTCCTACTGAGACCATCACTCCCCATATCACAATTCAATTATGGCCTTGGCCCATGACCCAGATGACCCAGGCCACTTCATATTTCTTCCTTAGGAATTTCTGTGTGTGTGTGAGAGAGAGAGAGACAGAGCGGGTGGGAAGTGGTGAGGTAAGTCACGTAAAGGGCAGGGAAAATGGGGCATGAAAAAGCAACAGACGCAGAAGCAGGCCTTGCGATCCCTCTGGAGTTTACCATCAACAATTGCTCCAATCATCAAAGCCTCTACCTAGGAAAAGTAATCAATTGTCTTGGAGGCAAGAACTATCTGCAAGCCATGCTGCTAGTTCTCCAAATCTACATTTAATCAGAGCCCTTGTTTGTTTTAAAAAAAGACACACAAAATTGGTAAAGGGCACCCATAATTTCATAAAAGCAAATGCCTTTTCTATCTTTCCTCTTTTCTATCTCTACTCCCTTCTCTATGTGGATATTCTCTAGCCAAACAGGCCCATTAAGATGAAAATCTAAATATTTGATTAGTCGAAGTGTTGAAGAAGTTGTAGAAGGAAATACAGAAATATTTTGGTAGTAGCTTTGACATCAAAAGCAAATGCTCTGCATTTTAAAAAATGAATTTCCCTGAGAGGAATCAGAACAACTTCAAGAGGAAAAGTGGCATACCTCCTCAGTGACTTATAGTGTTTCGTATATGGAGAAGGAAGCACTAAAGGTTTTGGAAATACACATCCCACCTTATGTTTCCACATCCTGGGAATTTGCTACCCGCAAATGGCTACCCACTGCATGGCACAGAAACTAATATTAGTTGAATCACCATTATTTCCAAGTACTTTGCTAGGATTTTTTCTTCTTGTCATCAGTGTTACCCCTTACTCTCCACAATAACTGTTACAAAGTGGAATTTATTATCTTCATTTCACAGATGAGGAAATTGAGAGTCAGTAACAGGGCCAGGATTTGATTACAGATATTGTAAACTCTGAAGCTTATCTTAGAATCCTAGTCTGATTTATAACAGGATCAGATGCATGCAGACATTTTCATGTTGGCTGTGCATAGCAAATGAATGTTCTCCTTTGTTTCTCCATTAGACAAGTGTTGATGCTCCATGTTTGGGTCTCCTGGCAGCAGAGCTGTCTCTTTTGTGTTCCCATGAAGATCCCTCGATTGTACGACAAGCGTCATTGGGAATGTGTCACCTCCTCTACATTGCACAGTGTCAGAATGGTAAGAATGGTTCACCATCTTTTCTCAGGATTACTAAGAATATGTCCCTCATTATGCAATTTATGGGTCCTGGGAAGGCTCTATGTCTGTCAATTTCTAAATCCTGTCCCAAGAGTCATAGCTATACTTTCTAAAATGTATCTTTGAATCCTTTTTGCATTGTCAAGAAATTCTGGTAATAGTGTGGTTGGTTCTTCAAGATTTATAAAGTACTGTTCTTAGATTATTTGAGTATTAATGGTGGGGAGAGGAATGCTTGGTGGAACCAGGAAGGACGGAGAAGGAGAGAGTTTACCAATGGGACTTTAAAAATGAGGTATTTTTTCTATCTAATTGAGCATCTGATAGACTACTCAGAAGATTCTTGCTTCAGTGGTGGAGAAAAATCAGTCTAGGATTAAAATAAACGCTGCTATGACTTGTCTAACAAAACATAAAAGCAAGACCTGAAAGTATTAAACTATTTCCAAGTAATTTAATTGCATTTTAGAACAAAGCTTAAAAATATTTGTATATTTGTAAGGGGTGGAGCCTCTGTCTATGGAGCCTATGCCTCTGCTTCTGTCCAGGATGTAATAACAGAGAACAGATTTACTCTATTTACCCTCCTATAATAAGCAACCTTAATATATACATATAGTTTTTGGCCAGACGCAGTGGCTCACGCCTGTAATCCCAGCACTTTGGGAGGCCAAGGTGGGTGGATCACAAAGTCAGGAGATTGAGACTATTCTGGCTAAAACGGTGAAACCCCGTCTCTACTAAAAAATACCAAAAAATTAGCTGGGCATGGTGGCAGGTGCCTGTAGTCCCAGCTACTCAGGAGGCTGAGGTAGGAGAATGACATGAATCTGGGAGGCAGAGCTTGCAGTGAGCCAAGATCACATCACTGCACTCCAGCTTGGGTGACAAAGTGGTGACAGAGCGGGACTCCATCTCAAAAAAAAAACAACAACGACAACAACAACAAAAAACATACACACACACACACACACACACACATATAGTTTTCAATTCATTGGACATTAAATAACAAAGGACAATGACTCTTGAAAGATGAGAAGATAAGAACAAATGAGGTGGGGTTTGTAATCGCCTAAGCTTACCACCTAGAGTACATTTCTAGGAGCCAACACAAAAAGAGATAAGCCAGTGGTTTCATCAAGTTAAAAAGAAATGGGAGTCCAGATAGGTCAATAGCTAGAGTTGAAAGGCCAGGGTACCAGAACGGGGTACATGAGTACATGCGCGCACACACACACACACACACACACGCACAAACTCACAAACTCGAGATCTTCAGAGATCTAAAGAGAGCCCCCTTTAAGTATTTAGCTGAGTACTAATGAGAATATGCATGTGAGTAAACTGCCTGAGTTCAAATGGTGGGAAACAACAAAAATGATTAGAGAAAAAGATCCAGTGCTCAACAAAGGCTGGTGATAATACCTATGCCTGTAAGCCAGAATTTAAAAGCTTATAATTCACAAGTACTGAGGTAGAGTACTCAGATGGGTTTTGTCTCATTAGGAGAAAAAAAATCATCCCCAGACCAAACTGTTTTAGTGCTACTTAAAAAGGCCTAAAAACAAGATCTAAAAGTATCACTATCTCCAAATATTTTAATTATTTACCAAAACAAAGCTGAAGAATACCCCTAGAAATAAAAAAGTTCCTGCACTCAACAAGTTAAAATGAACACGTCTGAAATCCAATTAAAAAAAAATTATTAGGCTGGGCACGGTGGCTCACACCTGTAATCCTAGCACTTTTGGAGGCTGAGGCGGGCAGATCACCTGAGTTCAGGAGTTCATGATCAGCCTGGTTAAAATGGTGAAATCCCATCTCTACTAAAAATACAAAATTAGCTGGGCGTGGTGGTATGTGCCTGTAATCCCAGCTACTCAGGCTGAGACAGGAGAATTGCTTGAACCTGTGAGGCAGAGGTTGCAGTGAGCCAGGATCGCACCACTGCACTCCAACCTGGGCAATAGAGAAAAGGCACAAATGATAGAATGAGTAGAGTGTGACATTAAAAGAATTATTATAACTATACTCCACTTATTTAAGGAATTAGAAGATAAAAACATCTAAAGTAGAGACATAGAAAAACTCCTAAAAGACCGATATTGAACCTCTGGAGATAAAAATGACAGTATCTGAGAAGAAAAATTCTCTGGTATGGATTAACAACAACATTGCAGAAGAAAAGATTCATGAGCTTGCACACATAGTAATAGTAATTATCAAAATTTAAACAGAGAAATAAACAACTGAGACAAATAGAGCATCAATGAACTATGAGGCATGTCTAATTTGAGTCTCTGAAAAGCCTAATACATATCTTATTTGAGTCTCTGAAAGTGAGAAAGTCAGGACAGGAAAACAAATTAAAGAATAATGACTGAAAAATTTTCAAGTGTAATAAAAGCTATAAACTCACACACTGAAAAGTGTGGCAGAGAACAGGAAATGTGAAGAAAAAAACATCAAGACACATCATAATTAAATTGCTTACAAGTGATAAAGAAAAAAATCTTAAAAGGAGCCAAAGAGGAAAAAGGACATTACATATAGAGAAACAAAGATAAGGGTGACAGCAGATTTCTCATCAGAAATGACGCAAGTTATAGGCAATGAAGCCAACATCATAAAATACAGGAAAGAAAAAAAAAATGTCAATCTAGAATCCTTAAATGAGTAGAAATATCTTTCAAAAAAAAAATTAAAGACATTTTAGATATACAAGAGTTGGTAGAATTAATTACCATCAGATCTTTAACTGCAAGAAATGTTAAAGAAAATTCTTTTAGAAAAGGAAATTATACCGGATGAAAATCTAGATCTACAAAAAGGAATGAAGAGCACTGGAAAACTTCAACAATATAGATCAATATTCATTTCTCTCTCTTATTTAAATCTCTTTAAATGATAGCCAGCTCTTTAAAGCAAAATAATAACAAAAGTAAAATGTATAAAACAATAACACAAAACTTAAAGGGGAAAATGTATAAATGTGTTTTAAAATTCTTCTCCTATGTACAAAGTTATAATATAACACTTGAAAGTAAACTGTAATAAGTTAAGGATGTATCATCTAAACCCTAAAGCCACCACTAAGATAATATAGCAAAAAGTTATATATAATAAGCCAAAATGGAGCTAAAATGGAATCATGGAAAATAATTTAAAATGAAGCAAAAAGAATAGAAAAAAATAGATAAGAAAAAATAGTAAACAAATAATCAAGAAAATTTTTTAACCCAATCATAATAAATGTAAATGTTCTAAATATCCCAAGTAAAAAGACAGAGATTGTCAGACTGAATAAAAAGCAAGCCTCAACTATATGCTGCCTACAAGAAACTCACTTTAAATATAAAACACACATGAATTAAATGTTAAACGTTAGAAAATGATATGTTAACAATAATAAAAAGAAAATTGGAATGGCTACATTATATTGCTATAAAAAGATATATTTTAGAGATAAGAATGCCTCCAAGGGGAAAAAAAGTCATTTCATAATGATAAAGGGATCAATTAAGGAGACATAATAATTTTTTTGAATAGATTTAGAGGGTACAAATGCTGATTTGTTGCTTGGATATATTGACTAGTAAGCATCACCTAAATAGTGTACATTTTACCCATTAGGTCCTTTCTCATCCCTCACCCCACCTTTCATCTTCCTACCTTTATGAGTCTCTGATGTCTATTAATATGCTCTGTATGCCCATGTGTACACATTATGTAGTGAGAACCTGTGGTATCTGACTTTCTGTTTTGAGTTATTTCACTTAAGATTGTGACCTTTTTTGCCTCAATGATCTGTCTAATACTGTCAGCAGGATATTGAAGACTCCCACTATTATTGTGTAGGATGTCGAAATCTCTCACTATTATTGTGTGGGAGTCTAAGTTTCTTTGAAGATCTCTAAGAACTTGTTGTATGAATCTGGGTGCTCCTGTGTTGGGTGCATATTTATTTAGGATGGCTAGGTCTTCCCATTGAATTGAATCCTTTACCATTTATGTAAATGCCCTTTTTGTCTTTTTTGATCTTTGCTGGCTTAAAGTCTGTTTTGCCTGAGATTAGGATTGCAACCCCAGCCTTTTTCTGTTTTCCATTTGCTTGGTAGGGTTTCTCCATTTCTTTATTTTGAGCCTATAAGTGTCATTACATGTGACATGGGTCTCTTGAAGACAGCATACCATTGCATCTTTGTACTTTATTAAGCTTGCCACTCTGTGCCTTTTAATTGGAGCATTTAGCCCATTTACTTTCAAGGTTAGTGTTATTTATGGATTTGATCCTGTCATGATGTTAGCTGATTAATTATGCAGACTTGTTCATGTGATTGCTTTATGTATTACTGGTCTGTGTACTTCAGTGTGTTTTTGCTGTGACTAGTACTGGTCTTTCCTTTCCATATTTAGTGTTCTTTTCAGGAGCTCTTATCAGGCAGATCAGTGGTAATGAATTTCTTTGGCATTTGCTTGTCTAAAAAGGGTCTTATTTCTCCTTCGCTTAGGAAGTTTAGCTGAGCCAGATATGAAATTCTTGCTTGGAATTTTTTTTTTTTTTTTTTAAGAATGTCGAGGCCAGGCATGGTGGCTCATACCTATAATCCCAGTACTTTGGGAAGCTGAGGTAGGTGGATCAATTGAGGTCAGGAGTTTGAGAACAACCTGGCCAACATGGTCAAACCTCGTCTCTACTAAAAATACAAAAATTAGTCAGGCATGGTGGTGTATGCCTGTAATCCCAGCTACTCAGGAAGCTGAGGCATATCAAAAAATGATAACAGTTTTTCTTCTTTCATTTTGACCTTGGAGAATCTGACGATTATGTGTTTTGGGGATGTAGAATTGTGCAGGAATTGTCTGTATTTCCTGAATTTGACTGTTGACCTCTCTAGCAAAGTTGGGGAAGTTTTCATGGATGAAATCCTGAAATGTTTTCCAAGTTGTTTGCTTTCTCCTCATCTATAGCAGGGATGCCAATAACACATAGAATTGTCCTCTTTATATAATCTTGTATTTCCTGGAGGTTTTGTTCTTTACTTTACATTCTATTTTCTTTCTTTCTTTTTTTTTTTTTCTGACTACCTTAATTCTGAGAGCCAGGCTTCAAGTTTCATGATATTTTTCCTCAGCTTGGTCTATTCTGCTGTTAATACTTGCGTTTGCATTGTGAAATTCTTGTAGTGTGTTTTTCAGCTCTATTGGGCCAGTTAGGTTTTTTTAATCTGGCTATTTCATCTGTCAGCTCCTGTATCATTTTATTGTGAGTCTTAGTTTCCTTGGATTGGGTTTTGCTATTCTCCTGAATCTCAGTAATCTTCATCCCTAGCCATATTCTGAATTATATTTCTATAATTTCCATCAATCCAACCTGGTTAAGAACCCTTGTTGGAGAACTATTTCAGTCATCTGGAGGACATAAAACACTCTAGCTATTTGAGTTACTGGTTCTTTCTCAGCTCTGCATGAGGGTATTCCTTTAACTGCAGTGGAGATTGAGTATAGTCAGCAGACTTCTTTTCAGCATGTCTTCACAGGGCTGAGCCTTGTGCAGGGTCTGTATTTGTATCTGACTTCTCATCTTTGGTTTCATGGTAGGGTATGTTAGTGAGATATTTTGGTGTTGAAGCTTTAGGGTGTGATCTGGTCAATGGCACTTAGGCACAGTGGTCAGTTGGTAGACTCTTGCTCAGTTGTGGCTCCCCTATATTTCCTTACAGTAGCAGCTATGCTCCTTCTCAGTACCCTGAAACCACGGGCTCCTTTGCCACTTGAGTGTTGGCTATAGATCATGGCTTGGTACTTTCGGGATGCCTATCACAACTCTGGGGTGATTTCAAGGTTTATGTTTCCTCCCTAACTTGGAGGCAGCAGAGAAAGGAACCTCAGCAGTGACTGTGGCCAACAGTCTTTTGCTTGACTTCTGGAGGCTCCACACCAGAGAGATGCAGGTCAGTAATTGCTCAGTGCAATCAACCCAGGATTGAAGGTCTGTGCTGTGGGCCCAAGCTAGGAGTTCCTGGCCTGGTGATGAGCAGCGAGCATCAAGTAGAACCCTTGGGAGACAGACTGGCCCCCTCTCTTTGGGTTGATTGTAGCTTGCTGGAGGTGCAGATTAGGTACTTACAGTCTTTGCTCCTTCTTTAGTCCAAGGGTAGCAGGGGTAGTACCACTGCAGAGGCAGTGGTAGAGGAGTTTTCAGTTGTTCCCATGAGCTCTACTTCCAAGAAACACGGAGCTGCTGTTACTGAGATTGTTCAGCCAGTAAAGTAGGACAGCTAAATTGCTGGTATGAGCTTGGGGTTGTGCTTGTTGGAGAGCAGGGGTTCAAGGACTCTCCAGGTGGAAAGATTGGTCTCCTCTCCCTATGGTGACTGTGGTGTGCTATAAGCTCTAGTATAGCCCTCAGGCTCATTTCTTCCCCAAATTGAGGGCAGCAGGGATAGAACTCCACTGTGGCAATGGCAGAGGGGCTGTCAAATACCTCTGGGAGCCTTTCCCCAGGGAGACTCCAGGCCACTTACCAATGGATATGCTCAGCCATGGTTGTGGGTGACCATTCTGCAGTTATGAGCCAGGGGCCCTGCCTGGTGAGGAGTGAGGGTTAGGCATTTCCAGGGAATAAGGGTTAGACTCCTTTTCCTCTTGTGGCTGGAGTGTGTTGGAGGTGCCGGCATAGTGACTAGGCCCTTTGTTCCTTCCCCCAGCCCAAGGGCTGTTAGTGGAGTACCACAGCAATTGCAGTGGTGGAGGTGTTGTGGGTTGACTCTGGGATTTTCCACTCAGAGAAATGCTGGGCTGCCTCTGATTGAAGGGTCAGGTGGGGGCAGGGTGGTTGTGCTGGAGTCCAAGGTCAAGAGACCGTGTCCAGTGAGGAGAAGGACTGAGACCTGTGTGGAAAATAGCCCAGCCACTTTTTCATGTCGGGAATGCTCTGTGCTGGGAATTCAGACCAGTCTTTGGTCCCCACAGACTCTCAAGAGCCTGGAGACAGTAAAGGTTATAAGACAGCAAAGATGGCAACTCGCCCTCCCAGGGAGCTCTGTCCCAGAGAGTTGCAGAGATGCTACTGGCTCAATAGCATTGGTGAGGGATTGCTGGAGATCCAAGCAGGAGAACCTATTCAGTGAAAACTTAAATGATTGTTAGTATTTTGTAGCAATAAAATGTTTTTAAGTAAGATATGTATGTTTTTAGATATAATGCTATTGCATACTTACTAGAATACAGCATAGTGTAAACATACATTCTATAGGCATTGGGAAACCAACAAAATGAATGTGGGTTACTTTATTGTGATAATCACTTTATTGCAATGATCTGAAACCAAATCTGTAGTATCTTTTGAGGTATGTCTGCACATAATGGTAAAATACTGAATGATTTCCCTGAAACATCAGAAACAAGACAAGGATGTGCACTATCACTACTTCTATTCTATTCAACATTGTGCAGAATAGAATTGAGAGTCCAGAAATAAATTCATATATATAGTCAGCTGATTTTTTATGAAGTTTCAAAGGCGATTTAAAGGAGTGAGCACAAACTTTTCAATAAATTGTGTTTGGAAAAAATGAATATTTATAGGCAGAAAAACAACTTTGAACCATACCTCATACATATTCAAAAATTAATCCAAAGTGAGTAATAGAACTAAATGTAAAATCTACAACTATAAAACTCAAAGAAATTTGGGGGCCTTGGATTAGGTAAAGATTTCTTAGATACAATAATCAAAGTATAAATGAAAATAAATGATAAATTAGGTATTTCTGCTCTTTGAAAGATACTGTTAATAGTTAAGCCACAGACTGGGAGAAAATATTTGCAAACTACATATCTGGTAAAAGAACCATATTCAAACTTCATAAAGGACACTCAAAACTCTGTAAGAGGAAGAGAAGAAGTCGTCTCTGTTTACAGATTACATGATTTTATATTTAGAAAACCCCATCATCTCAGTCCACAAACTTCTTGAACTGATAAGCAACTTTAGCAAAGTCTCAGAATACAAAATCAATGTGCAGAAATCATAAGCATTCCTTTACACCAACAATAGGCAAGCAAAGAGTCAAATCATGAATGGACTCCCATTTACAATTGCTACAAAGAGAATAAAATACCTAGGAATACAGCTAACAAGGGATGTGACGGATCTCTTCAAGGAGAACTGCAAACCACTGCTCGAGGACATAAGAGAGGACACAAACAAATGGAAAAACATTCCATCCTTATGGATAGAAAGAATCAATATTGTGAAAATGGCCATACTGCCTAAAGTAATTTATAGATTCAATGCTATTCCTATCAAACTACCATTGACATTCTTCACACGATTAAAAAAAAAACTACTTTAAATTTCATATGGAATCAAAAAAGGCCCCTACAGCCAAGACAATCCTAAGCAAAAAGAAGAAAGCTGAAGGCATCATGCTACCTGACTTCAAACTATACTACAAGGCTACAGTAACCAAAACAACATGGCACTGGTACCAAAACAGACATATAGACAAATGGAACATAACAGAGACCTCAGAAATAACACCACGCATCCACAACTATCTGATCTTTGACAAACCTGACAAAAACAAGTAATGGGGAAAGAATTCCCTATTTAATAAATAGTGCTTGAAAAACTGGCTAGCCATATGCAGAAAACTGAAACTGGACCCCTTCCTTACACCTTATACAAAAATTAACTCAAAATGGATTAAGACTTAAATGTAAAACTCAAAACCATGAAAACCCTAGCAGAAAACCAGGCAATACCATTCAGGACATAAGCATGGGAAAAGACTTCATGAATAAAACACCAAAAGGAATTGCAAGAAAAGCCCACATTGACAAATGGGATCTAATTCAACTAAAGAGCTTCTGCACAGCAAAAGAAACTACTGTCAGAGTGAACTGGCAACCTACAGAATGGGAGAAAATGTTTGCAATCTATCCATCTGATAGAGGTCTAATATGCAGAATTCACAGGGAACTTGAACAAATTTACAAGAAAAAAAAACAAACAACCCCATCAAAAAGTGGGCAAAGGATATGAGCGGAGACTTCTCAAAAGAAGACATTTACACAGCTAACAGACATATGAAGAAAACCTCAACATCACTGATCATCAGATAAATGCAAATTAAAACCACAATGAGATAACATCTCATGCCAGTCAGAATGGTGATTATTCAAAAGTCAGGAAACAGTAGATGCTGGAGAGGATGTGGAGCAATAGGAACGCTTTTACACTGTTGGTGGGAATGTAAATTAATTCAACTGTTGTGGAAAACAGTATGGCAATTTCTCAAGGTTCTAGAGCCGGAATACCATTTGACCAGCAATCCCATTACTGGGTATATACCCAAAGGAATATAAATCATTCTACTCTAAAGACATGTGCACACATATGTTTACTGCAGCACTATTTACAATGACAAAGACATGGAACCAACCCAAATGCCTATCCATGATAGACTGGACAAAGAAAATGTGGTGCATATATACACTGGAGGAGTATGCAGGCATAAAAAGGAATGAGATCATGTCTTTGCAGGGAGATGGATGAAACTGGAAGCCATCATCTTCAGCAAACTAGCACAGGAACAGAAAACCAAATACCGCGCGTTCTCACTCTTAAGTGGGAGTTGAGCGTTGAGAACACATGGACACAGAGAGGGGAACAACACACACCAGGGCCTGTTGGGGGTGGGGGCTGGGGGGTGAGGGCAAGGAACTTAGAGGGTGGGTCAATAGGTGCAGCAAACCACCATGGCACACGTGTACCTATGTAACAAACCTGCACGTTCTGCACATGTATCCACCCCCTTTTTTTAGAAGAAATAAAAAAAAAAACTCTCTAAGAAAAAAGACAACCAAATTAAAAAATAAAAATGGATTTAAATAGCCATCTTACCAAAGAAGAACACATAGCAAAGAAGCAAATCAAATAACGTTCTATATGTACTTATTAAAGAAATGTAAATTAAAAGTATAATGAGATGCCACTACACACCCATTAGAATTTCTAAAACTGAAAAGACTGATTCTACCATGTGTTATTAAGGATGTATAGTCACTCGAGCTCACATACATTGTAAGCAAACTGTAAAATAGTATAACAACTTTGGAAAATAATTTGACACTATCCTAAAAAGATAAACATATAGCTATCATATGATTCAGTCATTCCACAACTTTATATTTACCTGAGAAAAATGAAAGTAGTTGTTCATACAAACACTTACTGGTACATGAATGTTCATAACACCATTATTTGTAATCACCTCAAACCGGAAACAACCTAAATGTCCATTAACAGGCAAATAGATAAAGAGATTTGGGTATGTACATATAATAGAATAGTATTATTCACTGTAAAAAGGAACAAACTATTAATATGTACAAAAACATGGATGAATCTCAGTAGTTTTGCTGAGTGAAAGAAGCCAACCCCCTTCCACCCCCAAAAAAGAGTGCATACTGTATGATCCACTTATATAAAATTAGAAAGTACCAACTTGACAGAGAGCAGATGACAGGAAGTGGATCAGTGGTTGACTTGGAGTCAGAGGATGGGTAGAGGGAGTAAGTGTGAGGGGTTACAAAAGAGCATGAGGAAACTTTTGGAGGCAATAGATATGTTCTTTTTTTTTTTCCTGTGGTTTATTATTATTGAGTTTATAGATACACAAAAACTTACCAAGTTGTTCACCTTAGATATGTTATATGGGCTGGGCATACACCTGTAATCCCAGCAATTTGGGAGGCCTGGGTGGGCAGATTACTTGAGCCCAGGAGTTGGAGACCAGCCTGGGCAACATAGTGTGACCCTATCTCTACAAAATATGTGTATTTTTAATTAGCTGGGCACTGTGGCATGTGCCTGCAATCCCAGGATTGCAGGATACTGGGAAGGCTGAGGTGAGAAGATCACTTGAGCCCAGGAGGTCAAGGCTCTAGTGAACCCTGTTTTTACCACTGGACTTCAACCTGGGTGACGGAGCAAGATCCTGGCTCAAAAAAGACAAAAAACAAAAGCAAAATCAGTAAATAAATGTGAATTATATCTCTATAGAGCTATTTAAAAACAAACAAAATCATTTAAAGCTCACCTTCTCCGGAACTGAAATTTTCTGCACCTGAAGTTTTTCCTGAGCACTTCTGGATTCTCTGGTCTACCACTCAGCTCATTTCAGATGCCTCCGAGTCTACTCTCCCTGCCAATAGACCCTCCAGGTTAGCATTAGCTTTTCCAGCACACTGAACCATGCATTTGATGGTCTATATGTATTTGTTATCTTGTCAGGCTATTATTAAAAGTATTTGTCCTTCATTCATATGTCACATGGACTCTCTTAAACACTTTATGAATTCTGTGTGAGTGCCATAATATTTTATGAGACTAAACTATGAGCAGAGAGTTAAATATTCAGAAAACATCAGATTTCCAGAACTGGGCAGGAAAAGAAAATTGGAAATAGTAATGTCATAGAACAAATCAGTGATCAAATAACCTTAAACTATTTTTCTTAACACAGCAGATATTAGAACAAATAAGCCTACAAACGATAAAAGTTACAGCCTCCAGTTTCCTTCTTCTGATGTAGAATTTCTACCCAAGGAGTTTCAACAAGACAAAAGTAAAATTGCTCAGGTAATTTTGCCCCCACTTTTGCCAAGGGCTTTTGTTTATATGTATTATTACTCTTAGTAGCAATTGATTTCAACAAAGTTTATGTTGTTAGTAGTTTTTCATTTTTTTTAAACTCAGTGCGGTAAAATGTAAATGATTATAGACCATTTGGTTTTCTGATTTTCATCTCTATTAATAATTATGCCAATTATTCCCAAATATAGTAATTTGTATTACTTAATCCTTATAGAAAGCAAATGAGGTTTTCCTAGTTACACTTCTTTTTGTTTGGCCAACAAATAGTTCACTAAAAATGGAGAATTTCTGCTTATTTAGAAAATTAACTAAGTCAGCAGTTAACAAACTTCCCAATACTATCATAATTTACTCTGCAAACATAATGACACTGTGATTTTGATTTTGTTTAAAAGTGTTATTAAATGAAAAATAAAAATTAAAAAAGCCTACATGATAAATCTCAATACCAAGTAAGTTGTGTTTACACTGTCTCAACCCTTGGGAGAACCATGAGGCTCTATAGCTATATATGCTCCCTCGCCTTATTCAAACTATATAGGTTTAGCCATAGGCTCCAGAAGTTGCACAGCATAGGGACCCAGGCTGGGCTTTCCAGCACCTTCCAGATAGGTTTAGCCATAGGCTCCAGAAGTTGCACAGCACTGGGGCCCAAGCTGGGCTTTCCAGCACCTTCCATCCACACGCATTGAGCCAGTGGCTCAGCAAAACTTTTGGGGAAGCCCTTTAGGCCAGCTCATCTCTTGGGGTGGGAGGATCTAGGGGTTCCTCTTAAAACTACATGTATAAAGCAGTGTCTTCTTCCATGGCTGAGATGGGTTGAATTGTGGGAGGCTGAGGATACGCAAAAGCAATACATCTAACATGATATGGTCAAAAATACTGCATAGATGTGTTAAATATGTAGAAGCCCGATGGTACATCTTTCCAAAACCAAAAGTTATTCTTTCCCATCTCCTCTCAAAATTTTCAAGCCTGGTTGACCATGTTCATTTACATAAAGAAACCAGGCATCTGTTTAAGCTTACTAGCAAATCTTCCCTCATTCTTCCATCCTCCACTTCAGTATCCTGGAATTGAAATCCTGAGTACCATGACTGGGCTAGTGAACCTAGGACCAGCAGTCTATTGGGGTCTCTTCTAAGCTGTTCATGAAACTTATCATCACAGCCTCTAGGTTGGTGTCCTTTCTCATCGGAGTTTAATATCCATCAGGTGTAAAAATCCTTGGGCTTGGGGGAGGTGCCCTGGGTCCTTGTGTTCATGACCTGTTATTCATTTTCCAATTGTGAGACCAAAGCAAGTCCAGCACTACATGCAGGAGCAGTAGCTGGAAAACCTGGAGCTGGGACTTCCAGTAGTAGATGGAATAGGTAAATTGAGAGAATACAAGATTGTAGAAACAAGACCAAGAGGACCATAGCCAAAGACAAAGTTCAAAGCATGCAAATAGGAGTAGAAGCAGCAAGGTTGCTAACCATGGAAGCTGGAAGCAAAACACCATTAAATGGGAAGGCTGGATAGAAAAACAAAACGAAAAACAATTCCCAAACCATGGCACTCTCGCTTTATATAGTGGTTGGTTGTAAGAGAGGACACTGGTTTGCAAATGATCCACAGAGAGCCACAAAGTGTCATTAACTAATATATATGTATGTATGTATGTTCATACCAAATAAACTAGTAGTCTCATTCATGGGAATTTATAGAAAGAAATAACTCAAAACAACACCACTATTTGTGAGAAGAGCTTCTTCACAGATTTTTTAAAGTATATGCCAAACATAGAGGAATAAATGAAAATCTGTGGACTGTTAATAGTATATTATGCAAACATTCAAGCAAGTGGCATCAAGAACATGTAACAACATGGTGTAACAGTGTATCAGTAAGAAGCAGGAGGAGATAAAAATGACCTCTGAAGAGCCCAGCTGATCCTGTGTGATTGGTGTATTTCTGGAGTTATGTGTAGATAATATTTTACAAAGCAAACCTATCATTTTATATAATCTACTATCACACCTTCACCTGTACATGACAGAAACTTCTAACACTAGCTCTAAGTTTCACTGGGAATTGCTTCTTCTACAACTTTTTAGATAGATACTAAAGTAAATTTTTTGTTGAGTAAGCAAATATTCAAAAAGAGAATATTCTGCCTTCCACCATTTAAAAAAAAATCCAATGTCATATAATTAAATCTGGCTTTCTTAAAGTATGGCAAACTATTTATGATATTCAGCCCACCTCTCCAATCCTTGGTTACCCTCCTCTAAGTGTCTTCCATAGCTTTCCAAGATTCCCATCCGTCACCCCTCTGTCCAGTGGGAAAGGCGCTAGTGATCATCAGTTCTCACTTAGACCTTAGTCTTAGTTCTGCCTTATGACCAAAAAGCAATACTCCATCCCTTTAAAGACAGTGCAGAAAAACTTTTATTGGTGAGATTGGGTATCCTCTATACTTGGGAGAATGACTATTTTTTCCCCGTATAAAGACAAAAAGAGAAAATTTGGCTCGTTTATCTTTCTTTAATTGAGAAATCTATAATCAATGTGATTTTGTTCAAATTTTACAATCCACGGAGAGTCCTCTAACTTTAACAAGGGATTATTTGCATTGTAGTTCTTGCACCTCGATCATGGACATAGAGGCCTTTTATTTCTTTCTGCTTCCTGATCCCTTTCTGTAAAAGAGGAAAGTCCATGCCTTTGAGTTCACTTGACTTCCTCACCCTGTCCCCTCCTACATCTTCTGCTTTCTTCATAATTGTTTCTGATCTGAGTAAACTCATTTCCAACACTGAAGAAATTCATGATAATATTTGCTGAATTGCTTTAAAATCAGAAGAAAAAATTAAATATAATTTCACTTGGATTATAGTCATTTTTGTACAACATTGTTGTAAAATATAATTTTTAATATTTTTTCATGGAGGAAGGAGACTCCAATGAGATGTATATGGACCATGGAAGTCTTGTGGCCCTGCCTGGCTCTTGAGCATCTGCCACCATGTCTGAGTTTAGCTGTCTTATGTTGGTGTGAGTAAGCCCTGAGGTCATGACTATCCTTTGTGGTTGCAGAGAGTAGGGCAAACCTTACTGCCTTCCCTGCTGAATGACTTTGTGTGGAGTCTCCTGATGAAACTGTCTTCACCTGATGATAAAATCGCATCTGATGCAGCATCCATACTGAAATTTACTCTGGAATTTCATGCCGAGAAGGTCACCATGGTAAGATACTTGACAATAAACAGGAGAGCACAGGGTTTACTCTCTAATGTGCATTTTTGCCTTTGTTGTATGTCCACTTCTTTTTATATGTACTTCTTGTCATTGTTCATTATATCACTTTAATATAATGAGGCTTTAGGTTTTTTAAATTTTACTTAGAGATAGGGTCTTGTTCTGTGGCTCAGGCTGGAGCGCAGTGGTGAAACCTTGGCTCATGGCAGCCTCAAACTCCTGGGCTTAAGCAATCCTCCCACCTCAGCCTCCTAAGCAGCTGGGACTACAGGGATGTACCACCACACCCAGCTAACTTTTTAAATGAATTTTTGTAAAGATGGAGGTCTTGCTGTGTTGCCCAGGCTGGTCTCAAATTCCCGGGTTCAAACAATCCTCCCACCTTGGCCCCCCAAAGCACGAGGGTCACAGGCGTGAGCCACCATGCTGGCCTGAGGATTTTTTGCGTGAAATATTTCAAGCATACGAACAATTTTAGAGAGTAGGTAATTAATGCTTATCCACCAATCATATTACATCATAATATTTTGCCATATTTGGTTTCAAATTCTTAAAGAAATACGTTAATGCAATAAAATAGTATAGCTGTCATAGAAATCCCCTGTGTATCCCTTAAGGAAAGATTTCAAAGACCCTCAGCTTGCCGTAGAGCTGGCTACATAATTTGTGGGGCTCAGTGCAGAATGAAATCTGGGACTGCTTCCTCACAACATAGGAAATAATGTCATTAAATGTGTAAGCACATGCAGTGTTTGCCTTTCCTCCACAGTCTCTCTCTCTCAATTCTTCATGCTGGTTTTATTTGCCATTTAATGTCTTTCTAAGCAAAAAGAACAATTAACATTTTTTAGTCGTAAGCAGATTTTACTATCCATACATACATTGTGCAATGCCAGTTACAAAGGTAAACATAGGAGCATTTAGCTCATGTGCAGAATCACCAAAATAATGCTATTTGTGTTTCACAGCTCACACATGCATATGTATTAAATTCTTTCCAAAAGGATGGAAACACTCCATAAAACTAGCACGACTTCTAAAATTTCACTTTTTATCATTCACGTATCCTACCAACGTTCTCTACCCTCAGCTTATTGATGAATAAGGAAAGCCTGAAAGGAAAATAATTTATGGGCTACCCTTTCTGTTTCCTTCTATGTCATTTTCAGACTAAGTGGGAATTTTTTAAGTAGGTTACAGTTTCAATAAGATGCTTATCTTGTTTTCCCACTGAGCTTCACATCCTGGGTCCCCTGGAATTTTGTGAACACCACATGTGAAGGGGACCATAGGAACAATGGCAGACTCACTTATTGTATCTCCTCTGCTCCACTGTGGGATTTGATTTACAAAATACAAAGATAAAATTGTTTAAAAGTTCAAGGTGATAGTGGCAGAGCTTTAAACAAAGTAAGGGTACCTTCTCAGCATGGAGCCCTGTGCAAACACATAGGTCACAGGCCCATGAAACCAGCCCTGATGGTGACATGAGGAATGAACCTCCAGCTCCCTCTCCTGACACAGGAGTGCAAGGTGACTGAAAATAATCTGAGAAGTCTTACTCAAATTCATAGAGCAGGAAAGGGGAGGCGATGCTTTATATAGAACTCTCAATGCTGCTGCAGATGGGAGCATTCTGTAGGGCAAACACAATCACAGGGAAAGGTGAAGGGCAAAGGTCATCTTACAAAATAGAGTTCTCTTCTAGTGAAGTGGGAAAGAGCACTTGAAGGAAGGCTAGAATGAAGCCTTACCAAGTCCCTGAGAGGAAGAGAGATCAAACAGAAAACTAGATGTGTAAAACTATCCTCTGCTACAGTGAAATCTCTAACCACAGAAAAAAAATGAACAAAATGGGCTCCTCAATTTATGACCCAACCCCAGCTCTCACAAGCAACTGGATTACTGAACACAGTGGATTCTTGTCTTAGATGGGGTTGGGTTCTAACATGAGTTATAAGGCTAAAAATATCCCTAAAAAATCCCCCAAATTCCATATATAGTATATGGGCTTATAATCTCTAAATAATCCTAACAATCTCTAAATAATCCTAACACATCAAATATTTCATCAAAATTGAAACAGACTATCATTTTTATAACTGGACATAAATTGGCACAAATTTCTATAATTAAGCACCCAGTGACATAGGTGGCTTGCTTTAGAGGTATTTGCATTTAAAATAAGAAGAGGACAACTAGAAGAAGCTCTAAATCCTATAGTTAAAAAGGTCTATGGAAAAGAGTAGTTTGATATCTCTCATTTCTTGCTCACATTGGAACCTATGTGGTTGGAAAAGTACCCTGCACTTTTTAACATTTTATTTATAATTTTTTCTTTGGTTTGCCATATAAAGTTGTACAGATAACTGAACTGTATATGATGTAACTGCAGGGTAATGTAAATTTGCATCAACTAATTTTTCAGCTTATAATCTCTGTTAGTCTAAAATGTATGATCCAGGATCACAAGACACATTTAAGAAGAAAAAAATGCAAAGGTTTATTTTCAAGATAAGAAGTGAGATGATCTGGGTGGATTAAATTTGATATTGAATACACAACCACTGATTTGAGACAAACTTCAGATCCAGCTAGAACTCTCCTTGTTCAAGAATAAGTAAAAAGGGGGAAAATGAAATTAACATGGGACCTATGAATAGAGTTTGCAAGATTATGGGTTGGTGTTTACCATTCTGGGTCATTCCTCCGACACATCGTTCATCCCTTCAATATGTGGCTTCAAATCGTCTTTAACTTTCAAACATTTCTTTGAAGTATACACTGTAGTTCCATTCTTATTCTGTTCCATTATTTTTATTTTCTTCTTTAAGTACTTGAATTATATGTGTGTTTCCTATACTGAACTTACATTTCTTATATAATGAGTTCAACCCTCCCAAAATAAACTTTGAAAGAAATGGGCATTTTCCTGCTATTCGTAAATGCACAGATTTACTCTTCATCCAAATGAATATTTTGCATTGTGTAGTAACACATATAAATATGCTTTCTAGTAGTGCTTATTTGTGTGTTAGTTGCTGCCTTGGTAATTCTGAGAAAAAGTGAATTCTTATGTCCAAGAAATGCCTTGGTTTAGAGGTGACCATGGAACAGGAGATTCTTGTTTACCTGTGGAATTTCTCTTCCAGGTGACTAAGATCGTGAATGCTATTTATAGGCAATTGTGTGATAACAATTGTATGAAGGATGTTATGTTGCGGGTTATCACTTTGTTGACATGTACTTCACCCAAGAAGGTCATCTTTCAACTTATGGACTACTCAGTTCCAGCAGACGAGTAAGGCCCCCCAACCCTCTGTCCCCTTCCATGAGGACTTGTTCACAGGCTCCACCGTCAGAGGGACCTGGGTTTAAACTCTCAGTCTACCATAGTCAGGTCTGGTTGCTTTTTTCTGAAAGAGAAAATCTATTTGTGCATCATGTGGGATGATTGTAAGACTTAAACAAGATCATATGTGTTATGCATCTTTGTATAATACCTAAAACACAGTAGGCCCACAAGAAATGACCAATGTCACTATTATTTATCTGAGGTTTTAAATTGTATTATGTTGCATATCCCAGAGGAACAAACCTCTCCTCAATGTGATAATGGATTTTTATTCCCATTTGTGAATTTACTCATTTTTGTTGAGAAAATGAATTTGTACATGTAGTGTTTTTCTTGTTTATGAAGGACAGACGTAAGATATTTATACATCCCAATAACAAGCATTAAAATTGGGAGTCCTGTGTCCTTTAACTGTTAGTCTGAAATTTATGGTCCAGGATCACAAGAAAAGTTTAAGAAGAAAAAAATACAAATGCGAGCCTATGGGACAATATGAACCTAACAGGCACATTAGAAGAGTTTAGAAAAATCACACCACTCCATTTATACAATTTGCATAAACATTGGAAATCAAGGTACTACTTCCTACCATGAACAGTGTAAAAGGCAGAGAGTTTTATTATGAAGAGGACTTGGGCTTTGGAAACAAATGAATCTGTTTCCATCAACTTTGACCCTTACATTTTATGTGACATTGTGGAAGTTTGATAAAACTCCCCGATGCTAAATTTCCTCATCTAGAAAATGAGGAAAGTTCTGTCTATAAATTTGTTATGTAGGTTAGTTAATATCTGTGAAAGGGCACTGAAATAAACAAAAGTCTAAATAAATCACACAACTTTATTTTTCAGACTGAAAGATTGTATTTATTTAGGAAGCTTTAACTCACAAAGTATTTTACTATTCATAAAATTCCTAGAAAGATCTTCATAAGACAATTTACTCATTCAGGAACTAAGCACCCACTTTGTGTAAAGTATTACTGGCCCTGAAGCATTTTGTTGAGGAGAGGGAATATATTCACATGCATACAAGATAAAAATTGCCAATAAATCTGGTACAAGCAATATGTGCTCAGGAAGTACAGAAAGCAGGCATAATTTGTTAGGTGAACTTAACCAAAGCTGCTACCAGCAGGTCTAATTCTATTGAGGACCGAGTTAGAAAAGGCCAGGATATGGAGTGAAACTAAACCAAAGAAACACATGGAACATTTGCTTAGCCAAGAGGTATGAACAAGAGATAAGACAAGGAGACACGGCATATGAGAGTTGATGTCCATGTGATTCTAAGTGGGACCTGGAGCAGGTGGGTAGTGGGTGCTACAGAGCTGGGTATTTCCATATTCCAAGCGATCAGGCACCCAAATGATGAACCTGAACACAGAAAGACTGAGCAATAAGTGTCAGAACCCAGCATGAATTGGCAAGGTCTCAGAAATACATCGGTGCAGAGGTGTACAGCAGTTTGTAAGATAAGCAACAGTAAGACTAATCTTGAAGAATGTCAAGTACATAGGAAAAGGAGCCAGGGGACTGGAGATTGAGAAGCCAGGATTTTAATAGCATCTGTGTCACTCATTGTGTGACATTTGACAAAATGGCTTACTCTTCTGTGCTCAGTTTTGTTTTTATTTTTGTTATTTAATTAGTTCATTTTTTTATTTAGGGTTTTTTATTTTATATTAATCTACTTATTAATTTTATTCCCATGCCAGTTTTAAATATTCTATTATTTCTGAACAAACAAAGTCACAAGGCGGGAGTAGCAGAGGAAGTATAGAGTGCAGAAAGCTGATCAGTTCTTGACAGTGAGCTAGACAGATATTTAAATAGCAGTAGAAATGAATTTGCAGACCAGATTGGTATTTTCCATAAGGTTTTATTTAAATCCTTTCTGTTTTCTAGGATAAGAGGCTTAAGGGATCATTTGGAAATAGGACTCTCAGTTTGCTTTGGACATGTCTGCAGTGTCTTTGCTATATAAAAATGTAAAACCAAGACTCTTTTCCTGATTCTTGTTATTCTATCAAGTAGGACATGACAAACATGATTCTCATTGTGTGGGGTGGGGCTGTGTTTGCAGCACTCTGATACAGATGTGGCAGGCGGCAGGTTCTGAGGCAAGCGTGGCCCCTCATGTGCTGAAGACAATCTTATTGATACTGAAAGGAAAACCTGGGGAAATGGAGGACACCCTAACGCAAGGAAAACGTTTCTCTCTTGATGTTACCAACTTAATGCCTTTGGCGGTAAATAACACGATGAGTGTTTCTTCTTCTCGGTATTGTTTTCCTGATTGTGAAAAATCCCTATCTGCCCACAGACTCAATCATACTTTCTTAACACAGTCCTCTTCTCATGCAACCATTCATGCAACACATATTTATTGAGTGTCTATTATGTGCTATGCCCTATTATGGAACTTACATTTTGGTAAGAAACACAGACAATGAACAAATAAATGTCATGTAAGTCAGATGGTATAAAGCTTAAAAGAGATATATAGTGGTGTGGAGGAAAGAAAGGGACTGGCAAGGTTTAGGTAAGTTGGTCAGGGCAGACCTCTCTGCTGAGCTGGCATCTAATCAGAGACCTGAATCAGGTGAGGATGTGAACCTTACATCTATCTGAGTTAGAGAGTTCTAGACTGAGAGAAGGGAAAAGTCTCGTATTGATGGACACTTACCTAGTATGTCAGCGAATACAAGAAGGCCAAAGAATCTGAGTGAACTGGGCAAGGGAGATGAAAGTATAGGAGATATGAGAGAAGTAGCCACTGGCTACATCATATAGGCGTTTGTAGCCATGTAAAGACCGAATCTCATTTGTGTCCATCATTTTATTCTCCTGAAAACCAAAATCACCACTGCTGGGAGTAAAGTCTTGCAGAGACATTATAAAGTTGGTATTGCTTCAAAAATGTGATATGTTGGAATATGTATTTCTACAATACCAATTACAATCCCTAAAGGCAAAATCCTGAACACCATAATCCTGAATATTGAAATTCCAAAATATCAAAATCCCAAAAGTCTAAAATTTCTATCATCTAATTGAATCCCCAAACTGTAATGACATGTTTGGAATTAGGTGCAATCAAGGCTTCTAAAAGTGAATTTCAAGTTGTCACTAATAAAGTTTGTTTTTTCCATTCAGTCCAAAGCATTTCTAGAAAAATTCAGATGAGGAGATTAGCCAGGCAATAAGACAATGATGAAAACTTTAGTGGTAAAATATGTCATTTGTTTGCATTGACATTCCTTCCAGCTGATGAAATTCCAGGAGCTTTTGATAAATTAAAGCCACATTTGCCTTGAATAAGTCAGAAAAGTTACTGACTGGTTTGAAATTAATTATGTGTACAGTAGGAGAAGACACCTACGCAATGGTGTTGCTGTTCAATCACCAGTATTATTTCCTTCAAATCTGTGGTCTTTCTATGAGTGCATGTCAAATAGATTTCCGCATGCCAAAACAACATAAAAGCATGGCACAGAAGATGGGAAAATTGAATAGGGAATGCTCGAATTAGTGTAGGTCAAACCACAAAAGAATTTCAAAAAGAGTAGCATCATATATGAAATGAATGTGAACATATTCTCCAGGGAGAGCCATGCCCTAAAAGAAAAAATAACAGCCATTCATCATAATAAAGGACTTCAAGATATAATTAATGATCATAAAAGTTGACCAGCTCTTATGAACCACCTCGATGCAACTGCTCATAATTTATTCCTACTGTTTTATGTTGAATTTTCTTTTAGTGTGTTTTTTATTTTCTTTTAATGTATTTTCTCACTATTTTAAGTTGTCAGCATTATTTTTTTCAATTTGCTATACTACATATTTCATTTCCTATATTGGAGATAAAATGGTATAAAGACTTTTAGAGGGTTCTAATTATTTTATGCATTTTTTTTTTTTTGCAAATTTGTCTCCATGAAGATGCATTGTCACTATATTGACTTTGTGTGTAAGCATTGCACTTATACATAAAACTGTTGAAACTTCCTCAATAAATGAAGTGATGCATTTTTGTATATTTGCCTTTTCCGAGAAAGATAAAATTGATTGAGATATCGGCTCTTTGGATGACTGCATATGTGGTGGTGATCCATTGGTCTGTCTTGTCAAAAGACTTAGGTTGTCCACCAAGGGATTTCAGATGACCACGGTTATATAAGCTATTTCTTTATGAATGTGGTTTGTCTGCCCATAACTGTTACCCATGTGACTGTTGTTAGTATACCTAAGTGTTTATGTTTGGAAAAATACGTATATTATTGCCTAATTTATTGTGTAAAATGACCTATGAAGTTTTCTGTCATGTTTTCATGTTTCTCAAATGTCATTTTAATTTTTTTAAAAAACTTCCATTTTTGTGGGTACAGAGTAGGTGTGTGTTTTTATGGGGCACATGAGATGTTTTAATACCAGCATGTAATATGAAATATGTACATCAAAGAGAATGGGGTACCCATCCCCTCAACCATTTATTCTTTGAATTATAAACAATCCAATTACACTGTTTAAAAATGTATGATTATTATTGACAGTAGTCACCCTGTTGTGCTATTAAATAGTCTTATTTATTCTTTCTAACTATTGTTTTATACCCATTAACCATCCCCACCTCCCCCATCCCACTACCCTTTCCCAGCCTCTGGTAACCAATAAATCTCATTTTTAAGAATGTAAACACATGTCTTTAAAATTTTAAATTATTTTCACAAGTTGTATTTTTGGGAGTTTGGTCTCCCAGGATTTCAATATTCAGGATTATGGCAGTTGGGAATGTGTCTTTTAAGATTATAGCCCAAACCCATACTTCTGATGTGGTGGGTATTGCAGTGGTCAGTATGCCAAATGATCTGTTGGTGACCTGACCTGCCTTCCCCTTAAATATCTCACTTCCTTGTATTGTTTGAGCACAGGAAGGACCTAGGTTATTAGTATGACTGCTCTTCATGGCCACATAGGAAGGGGATCTTAGGAGGGAAGCCCACCTTGGAAACCAGCCTGCATCCCACTGGTTTGGCATCCAGGGTGTTTGTATAGTGCCTTGAGGATTCCCTTACCATAGTAGGCTTGGCACAGTTCCCAGCTCACAATTGATGTAGCAGCTGTTATTGAATGAATGGATACCCATATATGCTTTAGGTTTTCTTCAAGGAGGCTGAAGGAGGGGTTGCAGAGTCACTCCCTTGCTCCCCTCAGTAAGGTCGAGTGGGTTGAGAGAAAAATGTTTACATTTCTACCTCCTATTTCCTTCCCTTGTAGGCATCCCAGGCCCTGTGCACCTTTCTGCCTCTTGGTTCCTACAAGAAAGCGGTGGCCCAGTTTTTCCCCCAGCTCTTGATGACCCTTATGTTCCAAGTCTTCTACAGCAGTGAGCTGAAACTGACACCCAGGGACAATGCTTTGTGAGATAATACTGGTTATTTCAGATTAAATAAGAGATAAGCATCCAGCTGTCAATACTTCTACCCCCTTGGGTTCATATGGGATTCTTTACAGTCCCGTGTGCAGTGTGTTCATTTATTACAGTTTTCTCTTCTCTGAATGGTAGAATGCATTCAGAAAAGTAACCAGCCTGAGTACCTAAAAGTTAGCTCACCTTCCCTGAGCATGTGTAGCATATAAAGAACCATGACCACAGAACTCTGTTGATTCCTACCACACTCCCTATCAGATCAGTAAGAGACTACCACAGAAAAGACAGCAGAGCATTAAATCCAAAGTCAGATACGTTTTTGCTCTGCCATTTACTTACTTTCTGCTAGTAACCTCTCAGGGTTATTCGACATATAAGATTAAAAATGATGTGCTCAAATGTACTTTATGAATCGTAAAGTTAATTCATGGTTGGAGATGTGATATATGGGTTTATGACTACATGCAGTTGTCTGTCCACATAGAAGTTTGGCAATTCCCTTTTACTCAAGAGAGTACAGTTGATTTTGCTACCCAGCAGGGAAATCTCAACCCAACTGTCTACTATTTACCCTATTCTATAAGAAGACATACATCAAAGCATCCCAACTAGATGAGAATATATCCTATTCATTTAGTAAAGAAAATGGACACCTTTAGCAAGTCATTACATCATTGAACATCTCTTTCAAATTAATCTATTGCAAATAAGCTAGTAATAATAAATGAATAAGCTGTTCTGCAATTGATGCTAGATTTTATGTGCCACAATTTTAATTTAACCCCTATCCCATGTATTGTTAATCAGGGAAGATGAAGGATATTTAGCAATCTTTTTCCTTTGAGACATCCCCTTTCTCAAAACCTATATTCTGCCCAAGATAGGATGAAAAGGCAGGTAATATGTATTTAGTTGTTTGAATATCACTGACATGTGATGATCTTGCTCTCTTTTGGGGCTTTAGATATGCCCAGGACGCCCTGAGAGTTCTGCTGAATTGTTCTGGACTGCAACAGGTGGATATTACTCTAACAAAGAAGAATTTCTGGGACCAGTTATCTGAAGACCTGTGTTACTATTATGGAGTCTACTTTATTGCTAAGTAAGGACAGGGTTCTCTGGGTAGGATTCTTGGTCTCTATCCCACCTTCTCCAACTTCCTTCAGTAAGCCATGAGGGAACAAAATAGGCATCTATTCCAATTTCCAGATCTCTCTTAATGATATGAGTTGCTATTTGATTTCTACTTCTTCAGTTATTTTGAAGTGTTTTTATTTGCGATTTTTTTCCCTTTTTCTTGTCCTCTTACCTGATAATGTAGATGCCCAATTTTCCTCCCTCCACAGAACAGGTTTCTTTTTTTACAGATACAGAAAACTAGAAGTGAGTTTGGTTTTTTCCCTCTGATTTTAGCTGATTCCTGCACTGCAGGCATCAGTTTTAAATGTGTTTCCACTTGAAAGAGGTCCAACAAAACCTATACTGAATAAGCCAAATAAATTTGGAAAAGAATAGTAGAAGAACACTTTTATTTTCTTGTACTAGAAAGGGGGGGGGGGGGGTTTTGTTAAACCTTTTGTGAACAGCAAGTTTCTGATTGTAGGGATCAGATTTTCTGATCAAGAATCAAAATACGGGCTATTGACAACATGACAGACTAAGACTACTTCAAGTTGTGACTGACCCAGAAACTACACTCTTTGTGGTCTATGGGGCCTTGGTGCTTTTATAACAGTATCTCATTTGCAAATAGATTTCAGGGGCACATGCTGTGTAAAAGTGTAGTACATCTGTACCCTGCAAGTTGTCACAAGTTGAATGTCACTCTAAGGATATCTAAGAAGTAACTTTGGATCTTCTTACTCAAACAAAGTGGGGTCCACAGACAAGCAGCAACAGCATCACCTGAGAGTTAAAAATTCAGAATCCATGGCCCACCTTAGACCTACTGAATCAGAATCTGTATTTTCCCAATATCCCCAGGGTGATCTGTTTGCACGTTGCAGTTTGAGAAGCACTGGTTTCGAAGACCATCCAGGAATCTTAAAATGGAAACTTTCTCATGTTATCCTTCGCAATTCTGCCCTTACTGCTCTGATCCAGTCCACCATGTCAGGACAAGTGTGAGGCTGTCCACCACCCAAGTGTGTTCTGGAGAATGTGAATGGCATAGTGAATCAGAGATAACCACCTCTTTTCCTGAGTAATCCAGGGCAGTCCCAAACTCTCATCGGCGTTACATCATTCAAAGAAAAACTTGGTCCAAAACTACAAAGATGACCTGTATGCAGCCATCTTGGACTGAGAACTAAATTTTTATTTCCTCTCCCTTTAGTCAAGAATTGGTGGGAGCTCACACTAAAATAGGGCATTCTGTTCTGTGGCAAAGAATGGGAGAGACAGGAAAGAGAAGTGACATTAAGGAAAGAGATGTTGACAGGGATCCAGTTATATGTAATTCTCCAGAGTATGTGTAGAATTCATAGTGGGACTACAATTTATTTAGGGACTATTAAAGAGTATCTTTCTTTTTATCTGGGAGGTACAAAATATTAGAATAATGTTTCTCTCTTTGCCACTATTAGCATAGTGTTTTCTTCTTTGCTAATTCAGTGCCTTATTCTCTTTTACAGAACTCTTAGTGAATATAACTTTCCACAGTTTCCAGAGACTCTGCGTTATCTCTATAAGCTCTCAGTAGAAGGTCCTAGAAGGTCAGAAGACACTGTCATCGTAGTAATATTCCTCATTGAAGTGAGTTTTGTAGACTGTGAACAGCTGTGTTCTCCTTTCCTTTTCTTACCCAAATTTAAATCTAAATTCCAGTTTCTCATATTTCTCCCTCTGAATGTTGGTCCTTACCAAGACTTAAGATCATGAATGATATCTGAAGTTGGATGGGGAGAGGTGTGGGGTTAGATCTGGGTTATGGAAGAGTTATCCCTTCAGCTTTCACCAGCAGTTGGTTTTTCTCTGTTTCTAGGGGTGTGAATTTTTACAAACACTAATTCTATTTTAGTACCAGTTTATATATTTCTGCATGATTGTTAAAGTATATTGAGGGATAATTGGGTTTAATAAAGATGGTAGTTAACATCTAGGATCTAGGCAGTACTTCCGACCATCTCAGGGGAGAAAGGAACTGGCTGAGTAACTGGGTAAAATGAAGATGTGGAACCATATTACTTTGTATATGAATATTGTGCCATGTATTGTAATACTATAATGGAATCAAGCAAATTGACAAACTTTTGTTTACAAAAAATAAAGGCTTTATAACCTGAAATTATCAGAGTCAAATCTAAGTTTTTTCATAAAAATAGTAATATAATAGGCACGTATTACCTAAGGTGAAGTGCCCAATATTTTCAAAATTTGAAGTGATTTCAAACATCATAGTAAAACGGTTAATTAATTATGGAAAGCATACTCTTATACTATACCATCTGCTTCTAAAGCTTTCAAAAGTATACATAAATTTAACTGAACATTGCAATAGTCATCAATGATTTCAAATATGCTTAGTCTATTTTGACCTCTCATTAATTTTACTATGTGACTCATTATTTTTATTGAATTGACTATTCTTTGCCCAGTGTCTATTATTGGCTTCTTTATCAATCTTTAGTTGATTATTTATAGGTGAGTTTTTTTCCCCAAAAGTTATTGGGGCACAAGTGGTATTTGGTTACATGAGTAAATTCTTTAGTGGCGACTTGTGAGATTTTGGTGCACCCATCACCCAAGCAGCATACACTGTACAATATTTGTAGTCTGTTATCCCTCAGCTCTCTCCCACTCTTCCCCCCAAGTTCCCAAAGTCCATTGTATCATTTTTGTGCCTTTGCATCCTCATAGCTTAGCTCCCACGTATCACATAGAACATACCATGTTTGGTTTTACACTCCTGAGTTACTTCACTTAGAATAATAGTCTCCAATCTCATCCAGGTCACTACAAATGCTGGTAATTCATTCCTTTTCATGGCTGAGTAGTATTCCATCATATAATTTTATATATATATATACATATATAATCATTTCTTTATCCACTTGTTGACTGATGGCATTTGGGTTGGTTCCATGATTTTGCAATTGTGCTACTTTTGGGAATTGTGCTACTATAAACGTGTGCAAGTTTCTTTTTCGAATAATGTCTTCTTTTCCTCTGGGTAGATATCCAGTAGTGAGATTGCTGGATCAAATGGTAGTTCTACTTTTAGTCCTTTAAGGAATCTCCACACTGTTTTCCCTAGTGGCTGTACTACTTTACATTCCCACCAGCACTGTAGAAATGTTCCCTGATCACCGCATCCACACCAACATCTACTGTTTTTTGATTCTCGATTACCGTCATTCTTGCAGGAGTAAGGTGGTATTGCATTGTGGTTTTTATTTGCATTTCCCTGATCATTAGTGATGTTGAGCATTTTTTCATATGTTTATTGGCCATTTGTATATCTTCTTTTGGGAATTGTCTATTTATGTGCTTAGCCTACTTTTTGATGGGATTATTCGTTTTTTTCTTACTGATTTGTTTGAGTTCATTGTAGACCCTGGATATTAGTCTTCTGTCAGATGTATAGATTGTGAAGATTTTCTCCCACTCTGTGGGCTGTCTGTTTACTCTGCTGACTGTTCCTTTTGTCATGCAAAAAATCTTTAGTTTAATTAGGTCCCAGCTATTTATTTTTGTTGTTGTTGCATTTGCTTTTGGGTTCTTGGTCATGAAATCCTTGTCTAAGCCAATGTCTAGAAGTTTTGTTTCCAATGTTATATTTTAGAATTTGTATAGTTTCATGTCCCAGGTTTAAGTCCTGAATCCATCTTGAGTTGATAATTGTATAAGGTGAGAAATGAGGATCCAGTTTCATTTTCCTATATGTAGCTAGCCAATTCTCCCAGCACCATTTGTTGAAAAGGATGTCCTTTCCCCACTTTATATTTTTGTCTGCTTTGTTGAAGATCAATGGGCTGTAAGTATTTGGGTTTATTTCTGAGTTCTCTCTTGTGTTCCATTGGTCTATGTGCCTATTTTTGTACCAGCACCATGCTGTTTTGGTGACTATGGCCTTACAGTATAGCTTGAAATCAGGCAGTGTGATGCCTCTGGATTTGTTCTTTTTGCTTAGTCTTGCTTTGGCTATGCGGACTCTTTTTTGGTTCCATATGAATTTTAGAATTGTTTTTTCTAGTTCTGTGAAGAATAATGGTGGCTTTTGATGGGGATTGTGTTGAATTTGTAGATTGTTTTTGGCAGTATGGTCGTTTTCATAATGTTGATGCTACTAATCCATAAGCTTGAGATGTGTTTCCTTTTGTTTGTGTAATCTATGATTTATTTTAGCAGTGTTTTGTAGTTTTCCTTGTAGAGGTCTTTCAACTCCTTTGTTAGATATATTCCTAAGTATTTTATTTTATTTTTTTGCAGCTATTGTAAAAGAGGTTGAGTTCTTGATTTGATTCTCTGCTTGGTCGCTATTGGTGTAGAGAAGAGCTACTGATTTATGAACATCAATCTTGTATCTGGAAACTTTGCCAAATTCTTTCATCAGTTCTAGGAGTTTTCCAGAGGAGTTATTAGGGTTTTCAAGGTAAACGATCATATCATCAGCAAACAGGAACACTTTGACTTCTTCTTTACCAATTTGGATGCCTTTCATTTCCTTCTCTTGTCTGATCGCTCTAGCTAGGACTTCTAGTACTATGTTGAAGTGGAGTGGTGAGAGTGTATTGTTCCTTGTATTCTTACAATTCTCAGAGGGAATGCTTTTGACCTTTCCCTATTCAGTATTATGTTGGCTGTGGGATTTTCATAGATGGCTTTTATTACATTAAGCTATGTCCCTTGTATGCCGATTTTGCTGAGGGTTTTAATCACAAAGGGATGCTAGACTTTGCCAATTGCTTTTTCTCCATCTATTGAGATGATCATGTGATTTTTGTTTTTAGCTCTGTTTCTGTGGTTTATCACATTTATTGACTTGTGTATGTTGAACCATCCCTGCATACCTGGTATGAAACCCACTTGATCATGGTGGATTATCTTTCTGACTTGTTGTTGAATTCATTGAGCTAGTATTTTTTTTAAGGATTTTAGCATCTTTGCTCATCAAGGACATTGGTCTGTAGTTTTCTTTTTCGGTTGTGTCCTTACCTGGTTTTGGTATTAGGGTGACGCTGGCTTCATAGAATGAATTAGGGAGGGTTCCTTCTTTCTCAATCTTGTGGAATACTGTCGAAAGGATTGGTACCAATTCTTTTTTGAATGTTTGGTAGAATTCTGCTGTGAATCCATCTGGTCCTGTACTTTTTTTTGTTGATAATTTTTTAATTATTGTTTCAATCCTTCTGCTTATTATTGGTCTGTTCAGGGTATCGAATTCTTCCTGATTTAAGCTAGGGGTTTGCATTTTCCAGGAATTCATCCATCTTTTCTAGATTTTCTAGTTTATGTGCATCAAGGTGTTCATAGTAGCCTTGAAGGATCTTTTGTATTTCAGTGGTGTCTGTTGTAATATCTCCTGTTTCATTTCTTAGTGAGGTTATTTGGATTTCCTGTCTTCTTTTCTTGGTTAATCTTTCTAATCATCTATCAATTTTGTTTATCTTTACAAAGAACCAGTTTTTTGTTTCATTTACCTTTTGTATTTTTGTTTGTTTGTTTGTTTGTTTCAATTTCATTCAGTTCTGCTGTGATCTTGGTTATTTTCTTTCTTTGGCTTGGTTTGGGTTTGGCTTGTTCTTGTTTTTCTAGTTTCTTGAGGTGTGACCTTAGGTTGTCTATTTGTGCTCTTTCAGACTTTTTTATGTAGGCATTTAGGGCTATGAACTTTTCTCTTAGCACTGTCTTATATCCAGAAGTTTTGATAGGTTGTGTCATTATTGTAATTCAGTTCAAACATTTTTTTAAATTTCCATCTTGATTTCATTTTTGACCCGATGTTCATTCAGGAGTAGGATTTAATTTCCAAGTATTTGCGTGGTTTTGAAGGTTTCTTTTGGAGTTGATTTCCAGTTTCATTTCACTGTGGTCTGGGAGAGTGCTTGATATCATTTCAATTTTCTTAAATTTACTGAGGCTCATTTTTTGGCCTATCATATATTCTATCTTGGAAAAAGTTCCATGTGCTGTTGAATAGAATGTGTATTCTGTGGTTGTTGGATGAAATGCTCTGTATATATCTGTTAAATCCATTTGCTCCAAGGTATAGTTTAAATCCATTGTTTCTTTGTTGACTTTGTCTTGATGACCTGTTTTGTGCTGCCAGTGGAGTATGAACTCCCCCACTATTATTGTGTTGCTGTCTATCTCATTTTTTAGGTCTATTAGTAATTGTTTTATAAATTTGGGGGCTCTAGTATTAGGTGCAAATATGTTTAGGATTGTGATATTTTCCTGTTGGACAAGGCCTTTTGCCATCATATAATGTCGCTCTTTGTCTCTTTTAACTACTGGTGCTTTAAAGTTTATTTTGTCTGATATAAGAATAGCTACTCCTGCTTACTTGCAGTGTTCATTTGCATGAAATCCCTTCTTCCATGCCTTTACTTTAAGTTTATGTGAGTCCTCATGCGTTAGGTTAGTCTCTTGAAGGCAGCAGATAGTTGGTTGGTGAGTTCTTATCCATTCCACAGTTCTGTATCTTTTAAGTGGAGTGTTTAGGCCATTTATATTCAATGTTAGTGCTGAAATGTGAGGTACTGTTGCATTCGTCATGCTCTTTTTTGCCAGTGTACTTGTTTTTTTTTTGTTTTTGCTTTTTACCTTGTATTTTTGTTGTATAGGTCCTGTGTCATTTATGCTTTAGAGAGGTTCTGTTTTCATGATTTGTTTTAAGGGTTAGAGCCCCTTTTAGCAGTTCTTGTAGTGGTGGCTTGGTAATGGCAAATTCTCTCAGAATTTGTTTGTCTGAAAACAACTACATCTTTCCTTCATATATGATGCTTAGTTTCACTGACTACAAAATTCTTGGCAGATAATTTTATTTGAGGAGGCTGAAGATAGGGCTGCAATCCCTTCTAGCTTATAGGGTTTATGCTGAGAAGTCTGCTGTTAATCTGATAGGTTTTTCTTGTTAGGGTACCTGGTGCTTCTGTCTAACAGCTCTTAAGATTCTTTCCTTCCTCTTAACTTTGGGTAACCTGATAACAATGTGCTTAGGTGAAGATCTTTTGTTGATGAATTTCCCAGGTATTCTTTGAGCTTCTTGTATCTGCATGTCTAGATCTCTAGCAAGGCTGGAGAAGTTTTCCTCAATTATTCCCCCAAATGTATTTTCTGAGCTTTAAGAATTGTCTTCTTTCTCAGGAACACCAATTATTTTTAGGTTTAGTTGTTTAACATAATCCCATACTTCTTGGAGGCTTTGTTTGTATTTTCTTACTCTTTTTGTCTTTGTTGGATTGGGTTACTTCGAAGACCTTGTCTTTGAGCTCTGAACTGTTTTCTTCTACTTGTTCAGTTCTGTTGCTGAGACTTGCCGGAGTGTTTTGCATTTCTAAAAGTGTCTCTGAAAATTTCCTGAATTTTTTATTGTTTTTTCTTTAAGCTATGTATTTCCTTGAATATTTTTCCCTTCACTTCTTGTATCACTTTTTGGATTTCCTTACACTGGGCTTTGCCTTTCTCTGGTCCCTCCCTGATTAGCTTAATAACCAACCTCCTGAATTCTTTTTCAGGAAAATCAGGGATTTCTTCTTGGTTTGGAATCATTGCTGGTGAACTAGTATTATTTTTGAGGGGTGTCGATGAACCTTGTTTTGTGATATTTCCAGGTTTGGTTTTCTGGTTCCTTCTCATTTGGGTAGGCTCTGTCAGAGGGAAGGTCTAGGGCTGAAGGTTGTTATTCAAATTTTTTTGTCCAAGAGGGTGTTCCCTTGATGTAGTACTCTTCCCCTTTTCCTGTATATGTGGCTTCCTGTGAGTCAAACTGCAGTGATTGTTGTCTCTTTTCTGGGTCTAGCCACCCCATGAGTCTACCTGCCTCTGGGCTGGTACTGGAGGTTGTCTACACAGAGTCCTGTAATGTGAACCATTTATGGGTCTCTCAGAAGTGGATAACAGTGCCTATTCCAGTGGAGGTGGTGGAGGGTGCAATGGACTCTGTGAGGATCCTTAGTTTTGGTGGTTTAATGCTCTGTTTTCGTGGTGGTTGGCCTCCTGGCAGGAGATGGTGCTTTCCAGAAAGCATCAGCTGTAGTAGTGTGGAGGGGGACAGGTGGTGGGTGGAGTCCTAGAACTCCCAAGATTATATGCCATTTGTCTTCTGCTATCAGGGTGGGTAGGGAAGGATCATCAGGTGGGGGTGGGGCTAAGTGTGTCTGAGCTCAGACTCCCCTTGTGGGGGTCTTGCCGTGGTTGCTGTGGGGGATGGGAGTGAGAGTCCCTAGTCACTGGAGTTGCATACCTAGGAGGATTATGGCTGCCTCTGATGAATCATGCAGGTTGTCAGGGAAGTGGGGGAAAGTGGCAGTCACAGGCTTCACCCAGCTTCCACACAAACCAAAGGGGCGGTCTCACTCCCATCATGCCCCCTGCAACAGCCCTGAGTCTGTTTCCAGGCAGAGGGCAAGGCAGGCTTGAAAACTTGCCCAAGGCTTTTCACCTCGCAGCTGCAAAAGAAAAAGGCTTTAGTTCCTCCCCTGCCTGTGAAGTCTAAGTCTGCAAGTCAGATTCATGCCATCTCCTGAGTTCTGGCCAGGAGGCTTCTTGCTCTATTCAAATTGTTACAAAGTTCAGCTCGAGAATTCCTTCTCCCTGCATAGTTTTACCCCCTGCTCCTCTGGCCAGAACGGATGGATCCTCCTTCTGATGGATCTCTTCCTGATGGATCCCTGTGGTGCCAGGCAGGAATGGGCTGCTTGGGGACCCAGTGAACTCCCAGGGCCTTTCTGCTACTTTGCCTATGCCTATATTTCACTTGGTTCAGCTCTCTGACTTGACTCAGCTCCAGGTAAAGTCAGAAACTTCTCCAGCAAACAGACCTTCAGCTTCTCCAGTCAGGTTGTGTGTTCAGGAGAGGACTGTCTCCCTTTCTTACTTCCACAGTTGGGGCACTCACAGTATTTGGGCTTTCTTCCGGGTCCTGCAGGAGCATCCACTTCCTTCAGAGGGTCTGTGGGTCCTCTCAGGATTGCTGGTTTGTCCTTGCAATCAATCTGGAGCTAAAATACACAATACAGCCTCTGCATGCTTCTCTGTCTGGAGCTGCAATCTAATCCTGCTTCCCATCTGCCATGATCTCTCCTAGTCACCAGGTGGGTTTATTTCTGAGCACTCTGTTCTATTTCATTGGTCAATATGTCTGTTTTCATACCAGGACCATACTGTTTTGACTGCTATAGCTTTGTAATATATTTTGAAATCAGGAAGTGTAGTATTCCAACTTTGGTTTTCCAAGACTGTTTTGACTATTTGGGGTGTTTATTGGTCCCATACAAACCTTATTTTTTTTTTTTTTCTACTTCTGTAAAACAAGCCATTGGACTTTTGACAAAGATTACATTGAATGTGTAAATAACTTTGGGTGGTATAGACATTTTTATTTTTTTGAGACAGGTCTCACTCTTTCCCAGGCTGGAGTGCAGTCACACGATCTTGACTTACTGCAACCTGTGTCCTCCAGGCTCAAGCAATCCTTCCACCTTAGCCTCAGAGTAGCTGGGACTACAGGTGCGTGTCACCATGCTTGGCTAATTTTTGTATTTTTAGTAGAGATGAGTTTTGGGTTTCACCATGTTGCCTAGGTTGATCTCAAACTCCTGAGCTCAAGTGATCCACCCAACTTGGCTTCCCAAAGTGCTGGGATTACAGGCATGAGCCATCACGCCTGGCTAGTATAGACATTTTAACACTTTTAATTCTTTCAATATATGAACACTGGATATCTTTCCATTTATGTGTGTCTTCAATTTCCTTCATCAGCATTTTACAATTTTCAGTGTACAAGTCTTTAATGTCCTTGGTTAAGTATATTCCTAAATATTCTAATTTTTATAGCTATTGTAAATAGAATTGTTTTCTTAATCTTTTTCATATAGTTTACTGTTAGTGTATAGAAATGCAACTGACTTTTGTATGTTGATTTTAAATTCTGCAGCTTTACTGAATTTATTGCGTCCAAGAGGCATTTTATGGAGTCATTAGGGCTTTCTATATATACAAGATCATGTCATCCGCAAAGACAGAACATTTTACTTCTTCCTTTCTGATTTGGATGACTTGTGTTTCTTATCTGAATGTCTGTCCAGGACTTAATATTCATTAACAAATTATTGAAGCTATATTTTAATACATTTGTCTTTTAACTTTTACATTAGAGTTAAATGTGATTTATACACCACCATCCCATATTAAAATATTCCAATTTTGACTATATATTTATCTTTCAAAGTGAGTTTTATACATTCACATATTTTAATGTTGTTACTCAGTGTCCTTTTATTTCAAATTGAAGAACTCTCTTTAGCATTTCTTGTAAGTTAGGTCTCATGGTTGTAAACTCCCTCAGTTTTTGTTTGTCTGGGGATGTCTTTATCTCTACTTAATTCTGAAGGACAGATTTGTCAGGTATAGTATTCTTAGTTATCAGGTTTTTTTCTTTCAGCACTTTGAATATACCCTGCTCCCTCAGTTGTGAGGTTTCTGTTATCTGCTGATAGCCTTATGCTAGTTTCTTTGTATGTGAGAAGTCTCTTTGCCTTTGCTGCTTTCAAGATTCTTTGTGGTTTTTTTTTTTTTTACTTTTAATAATTAGATTATAATGTGTCTCAGATAATTCTTCTTTGAGTTGATCTTACTTGGAGTCTTGAGCTTTATGAATCTGGATGTCTATAACCCTCACAAGATTCAGTTTTCAGCCAGAATTTCTTTAAATGTTTTCTGTCTCTCTGCTCCTTCCTCCCTCCCCCCACCTCTTTCTTCCTTCTCTCTCCTCCCCCAATTTCTGGAACTCCCATAATTTAAGCATTCATATATTTAATAGTGTCCCTTACATCCCTGTCTTTACTCTCTTTCATTCTTTTATTATTATTATTATTATTTTGGCTAATTTCAAATGACTTGTCTTCAAGTTTGCTAATTCTTTCTTGTGTGTGATCAAGTCTGCTATCAAAGGTCTCAATTGAATTCTTCAGCCTATTATTACAGTCTTCAGCTCCAGGATTTCTGTTTTGTTATTTTTTATGGTTTCTTTTTTAATTAAGTGTATCTTTCTGTTCATGCATTGCTTTTCTAATTTTATTTAGTTGTCTATCAGTGTTTTCTTGCATCTCATTGAGCTTCTTTAAGATGATTATTTTGACCTCTTTGTCAGGCAGTTTGTAGATCTCCATTTTTTGTTGTCAACTACTGGAGCTTTGTAAGTTTTCTTTCTTCGTGATGTCATATTTGCCTCATTCTTCATTATCTGTATAGCTTTGCATTGTTGGAGAATGGAATATTCACATAACACCAAATTACCATGCTATAGATTACTTACTGGAATCCCAAAGGGAAAATATGACTTTACATTTTTATGTGTGGTTATCACTCAAAAAGAATTACCCTTGATCCTGTTTGGAAATAACACATTGATTATTACCAGTCTTCCATTATTTTTCATCTATTTCAATGTTCTAGTTTTCCTTGACTTATGTTTGGAGATTTATATTTATATTTTTCCAGAAAATAATTTATTTCACTCAGAATTTCAAATTACTGCCATAATCACTGGGTCTCTACTAGATGGGCAGATTAAAATCACCAAGAAATATTTTTTAAGTATATAAGCCAGGGTCTGCCATTGGAAAACCTACTAGGATGAAACCCAGACATGTGTAATATATAAAAGCTGCCCGCAGAAGATCCTGCGCTCATCCTTGCCTAAGAACTACTAATGCAGTTAGTCTTTTAAAATTTTTGATCTACTCCACACTTTTTTTCTCACTGCTCATTTTATTTGTTCTTTTTTGTACTACATTGATGAAAAATCTGTTTGTCTTAATAGGATTTTTTTTCCTGTACAAAAGGCAATAGGCTTATTCTATTGTTTTTTTGTTTCCTAATACAATGATTTCTGCCTTTATGATTTTTCTTACACCAACTTTCTTTAGTACTGTTTTCTATTTTGTGATATTGTTTCTCTTAATTTCAGGATATAAATAATTTATGTTAACATTTCTTCTTAAGTAAAATATTTAAAGTCAAATTATGCATTTACTTCCAACTATAGTATAAATACATGTTATATATAATTTTTATTGTTTTTTATTTTCTTGTCATCCTTATTGAGTGTTTGAGTTCCTCTGTGGTTTAAGATTTTGATCCACGAATTAGGAGAGATTTCTCTTAAATTTACAAGTGCTTTATAGGCTTTCTTTTATTTTATTTAAACTTTCTTTTGGTTTCTTCTTTGATTATATCACAAATTTTGAAGTGCTTTTAACTTTTTTGCTTTAGAGATGTTAATAATACTTTTGGACATGGTATCTAATTTTGTGAAGGTTCTTTGAAAGCTTGAAAAGAAGATGTGATCTGTCTTTCTCTCTCATTCACTGTCCGTCTCTTGCTCTCTTGCTCTGCCACTCCCTATCTTTCTATGTACCTGATCTAAGGATATTTTAAATTCTTCCAAGGAAAACATGATTTTATAAAAGTGTTTTGTTTTGTTTTGTTTGAGACGGAGTCTTGCTCTGTCACCCAGGCTGGAGTGCAGTGGTTCGACCTCAGCTCACTGCAAGCTCTGCCTCCCGGGTTCATGCCATTCTCCTGCCTCAGCCTCCCAAGTAGCTGGGACTACAGGCACCCGCCACCACGCCCGGCTAATTTTTTGGTTTTTTTTTTTAGTAGAGACGGGGTTTCACCGTGTTAGCCGGGATGGTCTCGATCTTCTGACCTGGTAATCTGCCCACCTCGGCCTCCCAAAGTGCTGGGTTTACAGGCATGAGCCACCGCACCCGGCCAAAACTGTCATTGTGTTTTTGAGAGGTTTTAATCAGCATATTTGTCAGTTATTAAATGTATAAAGGCTCATGATACTCATGTCTTCACTTTGAGTATTAGCTCTTAAAAACTAAACTTCCTCAAACTGGCCTGCAGATTCTGTCCCACCTTCCATACTTGCCCTCAAGCCTTACTGCTGTCCAGTTTTCTGTTACCTCTCCCCTCCTCTCACTCATCTTTCAGGTGCTCAAACATGCCCTGCTTCATCTCCCTCAGGGCCTTTGCACATGGTTCATCATCCTTGAAGGTAACCTCTCTAAACACTTTTTCTAGCTAATGCCAACTCACAAATCTAAATCTAAATATCACTCTTCATTCTAACTTGAATCTACATTACACAATGCAAATTAAACAACACAATGTAAATTAAACAGTCCCATAGATCAGGGGTCCCCAGCTCCCTGGGCCACGTATTGGTACTGGTCGATAGCCTGTTTGGAATTGGGTTGCACAGCAGGAAGTGAGCAGCATGCAAGCATTACCACTTGAGCTCTGCCTCCTGTCAGATCAGTGGCGGCATTAGATTTTCATAGGAGCACAAACCTTACTGTGAACTATGCATGCAAGGGATCTAGGTTGTAGGCTCTTTATGAGAATCTAAACTAATGCCTGATGATCTGAGGTAGAAGAGTTTCACACCCCACCTCCCCAGCCATTCCTGGAAAAAAAAAGTCTTTAAAAAACTGGTCCCTGGTGCCAAAAAGTTTGGGGACTGCTGCTGTAGATGCAGATGTATTGTGACATCTGGTAGCTTTCTTTCCTAGTACTGACTACAATTAGAAATTCTGTCTCATTAGAATAGTACCTAGTATAGTATCAGTCTTTCTAGCTTGCCTGGAAGCTCCACAGGGTCACAGGTTGCTACCATTTTGCTCACCATTGTATCTCTATTTATTAGTGCAGTGCCTGGCCTGCAGTAGGTTATCACCTCTTAGCATATGTAGACATACACTGTCAAGAAACTCACCACCTGACTACAATCAGTATGATGGGGAAATTTAAATTGGGTCACTGAGTTTCCAACAATGGAGGAAAATGTAAAATACACACACACACACACACACACACACACACACACACACACACACGCACCTATTTTTCTATCCTGGTTTCTGTCTCTCCCCACGGCTGTGAGCACTGAAATATATGTATTTGATGTTTTAGTGAGATTTGCATTCTAGTTTTACCTAGAATATCTTGATTTTTATGACAGAAATCATGCAATTTGGCCTCTACTTTCCCTATAAACTTATTAACTATTTTCTTTCAGCTTCTGAATAACTTCTTCAAGGACCCTTTCCCAGAAGAATTTTTGGCCCTCTTCACAAACTGGATCAATGATTCCAATCCTATAGTTAGCAAACTGATCCTTCAGAGAATTGCCCACATGTCACCAGTTATCAATAAGGTATGTGTATGTGATTTGTGTCTGCCAGCATCATCAAAACCAAAATATGAGATTTTGAAGTCACTTAACATCTTCACTGATAAAGCAGTGATATTTTTCAGTCTCTATATAACTAATACATATCAAAGCCTGCTGTTTTATTAACAAGGAAACTGAGTTGAATAGAAAGGATGTGTTAAGTCCATTTAGTGGCTTTATTGCCTTACTTTTTTGTTGTTGTTACAGAAAATCATTCATTGCACTCAGAATGTATTTATCCTCATTGCGCTAGACTTGTCTTACAGTCTAAACCATACACACATAACTTCTCCTCCAACATACACACGTGTACACATTAATTCCTATCTCAGAGCACTTGCTCAAGCTTTTCCTTCTACTCATAATTTCCTTACTTTACCTATAAATATTTACATTTTTCTCCTTTTTCAATGATCAGCCCAAGTCAAACTGCACTGAAAATTCTTATCTCTAGCAGCCTCATCACTCTCAGAACCATATCAATTATCAGCACTCATATTTTATACCAGTGGCCATCAAAGCACAGTTCTTGAACCAGCAGTATCAGCATCAACTGGAGACTTGCTAGAAATGCAAATTGTGAGGCCCCACCCCAGTCCTATGGAATCAGAAATTCTGGGGTAGGCCCACCAATCTGTGTTTTAAAGGTCCTCCAGGTAACTGTTATTCAAGTTAAAGCTGAGAACAACAGACTTATATTGTTTCCCACTGACTCACATGAATAATTCTTGCCTTCCTGGTCGACTGAATTTAAGCATGTTCCATGTTCTGTAATTCTACACTCCAAAGTATCTTGCAGAATGCTGAGAGTGCAAATGTTCTATAAATCATTACTTTTATAATACATCCAATAATAAATCCTTGTTCATTTATTGAGCACAGCCTCTGAAAACTTAAGCCTATCAGTGGACACCCGTTGTGCATTTATACTGACATAAGCCATGGTCTGTTTACTTTAAATAAGTAATACAAGTTGATGGATTTACCAGTAGTGTACATTCTCTTAGTAAGCAGCAAATTATTTATTGCTTTACCCAGAGCTCTTCCTAATGTTATTAACAACTGAAAGGAAAATTCTGTCAAGGCTTCCTGGAAGAGTGAAAGAAAAGTAGTGGAAAGTGATCTGGGTTGAGATTGCATATATTGTTTATAAAGACAAAAATGGCCTCTGGCATTAACATAGTCCTTAGCTCTATTTTTTCTCCTTAAAGCTATTATTTTGACAAAATAATATTCATTCATTCCTTTAGTCTTTTTCTTCTTGCCTTTCTTTCTCTCTGGTGTCTCCTTTTCATGTTCCTCCTTGCCTTCTATTCTGTTTGGTTCTGATCTACATTGACTCCCATGACTTGCCTGAGTGTCTCAGTACCTCTCGGGTCCAAATGGGTCACTATCATCTAATTTAGAGGTCATTCTGCCAGTAGTGTGTTAGTAAATGTTTGACAGCCAGCTCTCTGAAAATAAGGCCAATTCCCTGGTGTAAAGATCCCTATGGTGGCTAATTTGAAACTTTCAAAGGGACATGACTAAGCATGGAACTGGCAAAAGATGCACAATAGCACATCATTATTTAATATTCCTGCCAATCAGATGCAATGCCCATGAATAATCTGAAGAGCATAGATAATGGTAAAATGTAGCAAAAGAATTAGGGAGTGACAATTTTTTAGTGTTTATTATCAGTTTCTATTTAATGTTAAATTTACATAATTTAATTTTCAGTAATTTTTTTTTGCAAAAGTCAACATTTTGAAATTTGACAAGAGGCTTTCGTGAGTCGGCTTCTGCACACCATGATGTGCCACCCAGACTCGAGGTATCCATACTGAATGTCAGCTCAAGTCTGCTAGTTCCTAAATCCCACCATTTTTTCCTTTTATATGTAGATAGAAAATGTCAGCAGTATATTAATAGCCATCCTGGATGCCTTCCTTTCCAAAGATGATACTGTTGTACTTCGGGCCTTGCTCACCCTTAGAAGGCTTTTAAACAAACTGGACAAAGTGACCTATTCTTTGGGTACCAGAATTGGTTCCAGCTACTGTCCTCTGATGGATCATGTGAGTGACACAGATATGTGAGATCATTAGGTTTTGTGGTTCAGCTGAAACTCAAGTTGAAGCAATGATGTTAGGGCACAGAATAAGTCAATAGAAAATAGTCATTTTGTAAGAAGTCACTATTTCTTTTCCAGAGATAACAATATTAGTGAGGTAAGTACTGATCTTCTTTTTTTTTTTTTGACGGAGTCTCACTCTGTCACTCAGGCTGGAGTGCAGTGGCGCCATCTCAGCTCACTGCAAGCTCCGCCTCCTGGGTTCATGCCATTCTCGTGCCTCAGCCTCCCGAGTAGCTGGGACTACAGGTGCCTGCCACCACACCTAGCTAATTTTTTGTATTTTTTAGTAGAGACGGGGTTTCACTATGTTAGCCAGGATGGTCTCGATCTCCTGAGCTTGTGATCTGCCCACCTCGGCCTCTCAAAGTGCTGGGATTACAGGTGTGAGCCACCATGCCCGGGCTTTTTTTTTTTTTTTTTTAAGTACACTGTGAGAACCTGGGGGAAAAAAGAATAATCATCAAGGAATGGCCTCTATCCTTGGATGAAATTGTAGCTTTGTGGCTATGTACTGGTTAACCCTATATCGGGACTGCTTAGGTTCAAATCCCTCTTCTGCCTCTTACTGGCTATCAAACACCGAGTGAGTGATTTCTTCAGTCTTTTGGTGTATCGCTTTCTCCCCACCGATGAAACAGCAATGGTAACATAAACAGTATTAGGCTTATTATAAGAATCAGATTTGTTATTTGCCATGCCCCAAATAAATGTTTATTATCATATAAAACTTGAATTTTAAAGTATTTTATCAGAAAGTTCTTCCTTCTGAAAATTCTCATTTTACATGGTAAACATGTTTCAGAAAAGTTGAATGAAAACTTTGGTATGCCATGGGGAATCTATGTATTATTAAAAAACTCCATGATAAATTGTAAACCAGAGAATTATTTCACAACAAATTATCTTACCAAAACTTCTAGGTTTTAATCACTTACATTTCAATGAAGAAGAGCACAGTATTATTAAATTATGGAAAAAACAAATGTAGTGGCAAAAACGAATTTTATAAACACATAAACACTTTAGAATAGTAATAATAATAGGGACTTGAAGGGGCGGGGCCAAGATGGTCAACTAGAAGCAGCAGCCTTGGGAGGCTCCCATCAAAAAGAACCCTAACAGCATGCAAATCCTGCACCGGCAACTGAGGTATCCAGGTTTGTCATCACAACTGAGTAGGCAGCGGGCGTGACCCATGGAGATGAAGGCAGAGCAGTGTAGTGTTGTGGCCTCCCTGAGAGCCACACAGGCCAGGGAAGCCCCCACACCCAGCCAAGGGAGACAGTGAGTGAGCATGCTACCCAGCCTGGGAAAACGTGTTTTTTCCATGAAGATCCCACTCGTGAGCCCATGCCACTAGGGTCTAGGGTCCCAAACACCGAGCTGCACAGATTCTCAACAGCCACTAAGCTAGAATCTGTTTAAGACTGCTGAGCTCCTGGGGCGGGGGCAGGGGCGGGTTGGGGTCGGAGGCTGGGG
>NW_016804151.1:87937-94004 GCF_001698545.2 Rhinopithecus bieti
GGGGGGGGGGGGGTGCGGGTGGGGGGTGTGACTAGCACAACAGCTGTGGCTGCCCGCTGTCTAAGCCCTTTAAACTCCTTGGGGGAGGGGTGACAGCCAGCACTCAGACTGATAGCCACCTAAGACACAAAGCCCCCAGGGCAGGGGAAGGGCAGCAGCCCTCTCTATAGCTCCAGGCTATGATTTTTCCCTGCTGGAGCCAGTGAGGCTGGATGGCTTGATCCCAAGAGGTATCCTCCACAGCCCAACACACCAGCTGTGGCAGATTGCTAACGAGTGCCTCTTCAGGCCTGACCTGGACCCATCCCTCCTCACTGGGGTCTTCCGGCAGATAGTCTGACTACTCCAGCCAGGGGCTCAGGGACAGAACTCTGATGTTCCTAGACCTGAACCCCAGGGGGAAGGGGTGGTCACAGTCTCTGCACACTAGCAGACACAGTCTTTCCTCCTCCTAGTTTGGAGGAAGCAGGGCAGCCCAGACAAGTGAGCTTTCCCCCCAGCAAAGCACACCCCCTCCACCAAGGGACAGCCAAAGTGCTTCGGTAAGTGGATCCTGCTCCCCATAAAACCCAGTCGGGTGAAACCCTCCAAAAGGGGTCATCAGAAACCCTATACAGGAGTGATCCTACAGGCATCAGGTTGGTGCCCCTCAAGATCCCAGACGAAAGAGCAAGCACCCATCTTTGCTGTTCTCCAGATTCCTTGAGTGGCATCTCCAGACATGGGAGCAAATCAGATGAATAAGGCCTAAAATGAACCCCTAGAAAACTGTGGCAACTCTACAGAAGAGGTACCTGACCATTGCAAGAGAAACAAAGAAACAGAAAGCAACACCACCAACAACAAAAAAAAAGTCTCCACAAAAACCCAATTCAAAGGTCAGCAGCCTCAAAGATCAATACTAGACAAACTCATGAAGATGAGAGAAAAATCAACAAAACAACGCTGCAGACCCAAAAGGCCAGAGTGCCTCTTCTCCTTCACACGGTCACGGCACCTTCTCCAGCAAGGACGTAGAACTGGATGGAGGATGAGAGAGACGAATTGACAGAAGTAGGCTTCAGAAGGTGGGTAATAACAAACTCCTCTGAGCTAAAGGAGCATGTTCTAACCCAATGCAAAGAATCTAAGAACCTTGATAAAAGGTTAGAGGAGCTGCTAACTAGAATAACCAGTTCAGAGAGGAAAATAAATGACCTGATGGAGCTGAAAAACATAGCACAAGAACTTTGTGAAGCATACACAAGTATCAATGACTGAATCGACCAAGCAGAGGAAATGATATCAGAGTTTGAAGACTACCTTGGTGAAATCAGGCATGCAGACAATATTATAGAAAAAAGAATAAAAGGGAATGAGCAAAACCTCTGAGAAACAAGGGACAGATCAACGAGACAAAAAAATTAACAGGATATTCAGTACTTAAGCTCAGCTATGGATCAAGTGGGCCCAATAGACATATACAGAACTCTCCAACCCAAATCAACAGAATATACATTCTTCTCAGTGCCACATGGCACTGATTCTAAAATAGACCACATAATTGGAGGCAAAACACTCCTCAGCAAATGCAAAATAACTGAAATCATAACAAACAATCTTTCAGAACACAGTGCAATCAAATTAGAACTCAGGATTAAGAAACTCACTCAAAAGCCCACAATTACATGGAAATTGAACAACCTGCTCCTGAATGACTCCTGGGTAAATAACAAAATTAAGACAGAAATCAAGAAGTCTTTTGAAACCAATAAGAAGAGACTATGTACGAGAATCTGTGGGACACAGCTAAAGCAGTGTTGAGAGGGAAATTTATGGCACTAGATGTCCATGTCACAAAGTTAGAAATATCGGCCAGGAGCAGTGGCTGACGCCTGTAATCCCAGCACTTTGGAAGGCTGAGGTGGGTGGATCACAAGGTCAGGGGTTCAAGACCAGCATGGCCAAGATGGTGAAACCCCATCTCTACTAAAAATACAAAAATTAGCCTGCCATGGTGGCACATGCATGTAATCCTAGCTACTTGGAAGGCTGAGGCAGACAATTACTTAAACCTAGGAGGCGGAGGTTGCAGTGAGCGGAGATTACACCACTGCACTCCAGCCCGGGCAACAGAGTGAGACTCTGTTAAAAAAAAAAAAAAAAAAAAAAAAAAAAAAGCTAGAAATATCTCATATCGACACCCTAACATCACAATTAAAAGAGCTAGAGAAGCAGGAACAAACAAATTCAAAAGCTAGCAGAAAACAAGAAATAACTAAAATCAGAGCAGAACTGAAGAAAGTAAAGACACGAAAAACCCTTCAAAAAGTCAATGAATCCAAGAGCTGGTTTGTTGAAAAAATTAACAAAATAGACCACTAGCTAGACTAATATAGAAAAATAGAATGAAGAATAGACACAATAAAAAATGATAAGGGGGAAATCACAACTCACCCCCCAGAACTGCAAACTACCATCAGAGAACACTATAAACATCTGTACACAAATAAACGGTAAAATCTAGAAGAAATGGGTAAATTCCTGGACACATACACCCTCCCAAGACTAATCCAGGAAGAAGCTGAATCCTTGAATAGGCGAATAACAAGTTCTGAAATTGTGGCAGTAATTAATAGCCGCCTTACCAATAAAAAAAAGCCCAGGACCAGACCATTTCACAGTCGAATTCTACTAGACATGTGAAGAGGAGCTGATCCTATTCCTTCTGAAACTATTCCAAACAACTGAAAAGCAGGAACTTCTCCCTAATTCATTTTATAAGTCTAGCATCATTCTGATTCCAAAACCTGTCAGAGACACAACAAAAAAGAAAACTTCAGGCCAATATCCCTGGTGAACATTGATGAGAAAATCCTCAATAAAATACTGGCAAAACAAATCCAGCAGCACATTCAAAAGCTTATCCACCCCGATCAGGTCGGTTTCATCCCTGGGATGCAAGCCTGGTTCAACATATACAAATCAACAAATGTAATCCATCACATAAACAGAACCAATGACAAAAACCACATGATCATCTCAATAGATGCCGAAAAGGCCTTCGATAAAATTCAACATTCCTTCATGTTAAAACTCTCAATAAACCTGGTATTATTGGAACATATTTCAAAATAATAAGAGCTATTTATGACAAACACACAGCCAATATCATATTGAATGGGCAAAAGCTGGAAACATTCCCTTTGAAAACCAGCACAAGACAAGGATGCCCTCTCTCACCACTCCTATGCATCACAGTATCGGAAGTTCTGGTCAGGGCAATCAGGCAAGGGAAACAAGTAAAGGGTACTCACATAGGAAGAGAGGAAGTCAAATTATCTCTGTTTATGGACATGATTCTATATTTAGAAAACCCCATCACCTCAGCCCCAAAACTCCTTAAGCTGATAAGCAACTTCACAAAANAACATTCCCTTTGAAAACCAGCACAAGACAAGGATGCCCTCTCTCACCACTCCTATGCATCACAGTATCGGAAGTTCTGGTCAGGGCAATCAGGCAAGGGAAACAAGTAAAGGGTACTCACATAGGAAGAGAGGAAGTCAAATTATCTCTGTTTATGGACATGATTCTATATTTAGAAAACCCCATCACCTCAGCCCCAAAACTCCTTAAGCTGATAAGCAACTTCACAAAATCTCAGGATACAAAGTCAATGTGCAAAAATCACAAGCATTTCTATACATCAACAATAGACAAGCAGAGAGCCAAATCATGAATGAATACTCATTCACAATTGCTACAGAGAGAATAAAATACCCAGGAATACAGCTAACAAGGGATGTGAAGGACATCTTCAAGGAGAACTACAAACCACTGCTCAAGGAAGTCAGAGAGGACACAAACAAATGGAAAAACATTCCATCCTCATGGATAAAAAGAATCAATATTATTAAAATGGCCATATTGGCCAAAGTAATTTACAGGTTCAGTGCTATTCCCATCAAACTACCATTGACATTCTTCACGGAATTAGAAAAACCTACTTTTAATTTCATATGGAACCAAAAAAGAGCCCATATAGCCAAGACAATCCTAAGCACAAAGAACAAAGCTGAAGACATCATGGTACCTGACTTCAAACTATACTACAAGGCTACAGTATCCAAAAAACATGATACTGGTACCAAAACAGACATACAGACCAATGAAACAGAACAGAGACCTCAGAAATAACACCGCACATCTACAATCATCTGATCTTCAACAATCCTGCCAAAAACAAGCAATGGAGAAAAGATTCCCTATTTAATAAATGGTCTGGGAAAACTGGCTGGCCATATGCAGAAAACTGAAACTGGACCCCTCCTTATACATTATACAAAAATTAACTCAACATGGCTTAAAGACTTAAATGTAGGACCCCAAACCATAAAAACCCTCAAAGGAAACCTAGGCAATACTATTCAGGACATATGCATGGGCAAAGACTTCATTATAAAAACGCCAAAAGCAATTGCAACAAAAGCAAAATTCACAAATAGAATCTAACTAAACTAAAGAGCTTCTGCACAGCAAAACAGACTATTATCAGAGTAAATAGGTAACCTACAGAATGGGAGAAAATTTTTGTGATCTACCCATCTGACAAAGATCTAATATTCAGAATCTACAAGAAACTTAAATTTACAAGAAAAAAAAAAGACCCCATCAAAAAGTGGGCAAAGCATATGAACAGACACTTATCAAAAGAAAACATTTACATGGCCAAAAAACATATGAAAAAAAGTTCAACATCACTGATCATTAGAGAAATGCAAATCAAAACCACAGTGAGATACCATCTCACGCCAGTCAGAATGGTGATTATTAAGTCAAAAAATAATAGATGCTGATGAGGCTGTGGAGAAATAGGAACGCTTTTACACTGTTGGTGGGAATGTAATTAGTTCAACCATTGTGGAATACATTATGGTGATTCCTCAAGAATCTAGAACCAGAAATACGATTTGACCCAGCGATCTCATTTCTGGGTATATACCCAAAGGATTATAAATCATTCTGCTCTAAAGACATATGCACACGTATATTTACTGCAGCACTACTTACAGTAGCAAAGTCATGGAACCAACCCAAATGCCCATCAATGTTAGACTGGATAAAGAAAATGTGATATATATACACCATGGACTACTATGCAGCCATAAAAAGGAATGAAGATTATGTCTTTTGCAGGGACATGGATGAAGCTGGAAGCCATCATTCTCAGCAAACTAACACAGGAACACAAAATGAAACACCTCAGGTTCTCACTCGTAAGTGGGAGTTGAACAATGAAAACACATGGACACAGGGAGGGGAACAACATACACTAGGGCCACTTGGGGGGTGGGTAGCAAGGGGAGGGAGAACATTAGGAGAAATAGCTAATGCATGTGGGGCTTAAAACCTAGATGATGGGGTGATAGGTGCAGCAAACCACCATGGCACACATAGACCTTTGTAACATACCCAAACTTTCTGGATTTGTACCCCAGAACTTAAAGTAAAAAAAAAAAAAAAAAAAAAGTGGCTTAATTTATTGAACACTTAATATATACCAGGGGCTATTCTAAAGGATTTACATGAGCTATCTTACATAAATCCCTAAGCAACTGTATTACTATTATCCAATTTTCATGTAAAGAAACTAAGGCAAAGAGAAGGCAATATTTGGCCAAGGTCATATATGTGATAAAGTAGTCAGAATGCTCACATAAAAAAAATCAATATGAGATTACAAACATTTCCTGAAAACCAGAAAGTGATATTATATTTTTAAAATTTGGGCCAAGTGCAGTGGCTTACGCCTGTAATCCCAACACTTTCCAAGACTGACATGGGAGGATTGCTTGAGCCCAAGATTTTGAGACCAGCCGGAGGGTTGTTGGAACCCAGGAGTTAAAAGCTGCAGTGAGCTATGATCCTGCCCCTGCACTCTGGCCTGGGCAACAGAGTGAGACCCTGTCTCTAATAAAATATAAATAAATGAAATTTAAAAATTAACCTCTTCTGGCTGGGCGCGGTGGCTCAAGCCTGTAATCCCAGCACTTTGGGAGGCCGAGATGGGCGGATCACGAGGTCA